>NW_007733138.1:112930-116891 GCF_000696425.1 Galeopterus variegatus | reverse complement strand
GTGAGGTCGAGGTCGAAGTTTATTTTTTTTGCCTGTGCACGTCGTTGCTCCAGACCATTTGTCACTTTTGCACTTCTGTCAAAAACCAGTGGGGCATAATTGTGTGGGTCTATTCCTGGGCTCTCTGTTTTGTTCCACTGGCCCCTGTGCCTGTCCCTCTGCCAACACCCCACTGTCCTGATGACTGTAGTCCTAGAGTGAGGCTTAACATCAGGAGCGTAATGGTTTGGCTATTCTAGGGCCTGTGCCTTTCCATATACACTTTAGAATAAGCTTATCTGTCTTCAAAACCCTTTGCTTGGATTTTGATGAGAATCACAGTAAACATATAAAGCAATTTGGAGAGGAGCGGTGTCTTTCCTGCGCTCAGCCTGCAGTTGCGCAAACACAGCCTGTCTCTCCATTCATNTCGGATCCCATGTGGAGACTGGTTCCCGCTCACTGGCTGAGCGCGGTGCGGGCGCAACACCAAGGGTTGCAATCCCGTTGCCGGTCCCCCGTACGGACGCAACACTGAGGGTTGCGATCCCGTTACTGGTCAGTAAAAAAAGACAAAAAAGAGAAAAAAAAAAAAAACAGCGTGTGGAGAGTCGGTAAGGCCTGGGTAGAGCACACCTGCAGCCCCTCCTTGCCGCAGCCCTGCCCCTGCCCCTGTGAGGCGCTTTGCTCATGAGCCTTTGTTGCTGAACTCATGTTTCAACTTAAATTCTATGCCCAGGATACATTTCACCTCACCCTTTCCTGCTGCCTTTATAGTTAGTTCATCAGAAATGCTGTGTGAACGGAGCAGCTGTTTTCTGCACAGCTTTAGTATGGCGAGGTGGCTTCTGACATCAGGGAAGGCCACATTCAGATTAAACCTTGGCACCCCTCTGGTGAGAGGTGATAGATGCGCTCCCAGGAGCTGTCTCCTCGCGAAACTAGATTTGACCTGGAGCCAGAGGCAAGTGAGGGATGCTTCTGCCAAATATGAAACAAATCCAGTTTCCTCCTGACCTCATCCCACTGTGTGTTTTATTTCTCTTGTTATTTTTTATATTTCTTTATTACCAGAAGATTCTTTTTTTTAGGCAGCAGTTTTCTAGGTACCCCACTACCCAAAGTCAAATAGAAAGTTCAATATGGGAAGAGAGTATGGAATGAAACAAACCTTTAGGGCACCTGCTCTTTTTTGTGTGATTTAGTGGAAGATTTTTGATAGGTCTCCAGAATTGATTATTGGCACATAATGTTTGTAGTGAGAATGGTGTGTGCCCATGGTGGCACGAACTGTCCCCCCCGACCCCTCCCCACAGGAGAGAGTCAAGGGAGAGAAGTAGCACGGAAATGGTTATTCTAAGGCATAGGAGTGGGGTCAGAAGAGACACTTAGGCAGTGCCCGGTCCTCCCTGTCTCTCAGAACCCCTCATGGACCCTGCAGCAGGAGCAGCTCACACCCTGGTGCTGGCACGAAGGCTGGGCCTGAGAACCTGCCCAGCACCAGCCCGCGTTAGAGAGGAGAGCCAAGGAATAGCAGCCATCTGATTGAAGTGGGGACACAAGGGAGGCAGAAATGTAATTACCTGGGCTGAAATCGGACCAAGCCGCAGGGGCCCGCCTCGTCTTCCCCAGCCTCCTCTGGAGCTCATTATTTACAAAGCATGTCCCCGAAGCAATTCTGAAATAACACAAGGATCCAGAAATTGGTTTTTGAGATCACATGGGGTGCAAGGCAGTGCCCGTGCCACGTGTGGATAGTGTCATCACATTCACTCACAGGGCCCATGGGGGACCATGGGGCCCTAAAGCAGAGATGGCACAACTGTGCCCACCAAGGTGAAAACCATGCTGCACAGAGGATGGACCGGGTGAGGACTCTCGAACTCAGTGCAAGCTCCACAGCTACCCAGTCCACTAGGACAGGATGGCATCTAAGCGTGTGCCTGCAGCTGCGTGGCCCACATCCCGATGGAATACTGTATAGACCCAGACCCTGAGCCCGAGCTCAAGCGGGGAGGGTGGCCTTAGGAGCAGCCCCTCAGTCCACTCTGCAGGAGATGAAAGGGAAGAGAGAGCCCGTGGAAGCTCCAGGGAGTTCGGGAGCTTGCTCAGGCCATGCCCATTTCTTAAAAGCCCAGCCTGTGTCCAAACTGTGTGGGCACAGGCAGCACAGGTCTCACAGCCCTTTGCCCCTGTGGCCTTATTCTTCCTGGAGTGGAAGCCAGGAGGAGAGAGAGGGCTTGAGAGTGGGAGGCTGGACGTGAGGGCAGGGGCTGGCCTATGCGGTGACTCTGGAGGGTCCTCTGTGGCTTTTGCCAGTCCTAAACAGCGCCCACGAGTGGGAAGTTAGTAGGCTCAGGGCAGCACCAAGGCCCTGGCAGGCACTTGGATCACAAAAGGTTTGAGAAACGGGCTTCGGCCTTAGCCAGGGCAGTTCCAGTGCTTCCTCCTGCCCCCCATAACTGTAGGGGAGAGTGGAGGAAACGTGCATACGTGTCTCTCGGCACTTCTCAGTAGGAGGCGAGCTTTGAAGCCCTCCTGTACTCCTGGTGGCTGTGGCGCCGTGTCCTGAGTCCTGCTGATGACCTGCCTTGATGCTTGATTTCTGTGGTTGTAGGTGACAAGTCGAGATCACCAGGTGGCCGAGTCCAGCTTCGAGGACCCAAACGCCACTGCTGGCTCCAGCACGCCAGGTAACCTCGCCCTGCAGTATTTGAGGTGAAAAGTTTCTCTCTCTCAGGGCTGTCCCTTCTCCTCCTCGTCTTTCCCACTTCTCTTCCATTCCCCTCCCTCCATTTTTTATTCTTTAAGGGGGTGGGATTCGCTACGGCCTTTCTTAAGTAGCACAGATTGTCCACATCTCTTCCCTCACCTGTATCCAGGACGTCAGTCTACCTGTGAGCCCACATGCCCTCCCTGGGGGCTTTGTCCCTCTGTCCCCAGGGCCCTTTCTCTCTCACTTGAGGGTTTGGGTTTGAAGAAGAGCACTGCTCAGTCTGGGATCCCTTTTGGAGCCGCAGTTGCACCTACCAGGCCAGTGTTCCCACAGCTCCTCTCTCGGGTGGAGGTGGGCTGGGCAGGGGGCTTGCGAGGGGGAGGCTGGGTGGAGGAAGTCGCGTCCATGAGGGCACTGAAGGACGCATGTGAAATGTCAGATCCCCAGACCCAGAGGGTGGGAGCCACAGTGCAGAGCTGGGGGCGGGACAGGTGGCCCCAGATGTCAGAAAAGCAGATGACCCCCAGCAGCAGAGGGAGCACATGGGCAGGGCTGGGCATTTCCGGAGAGCCACCTTCCTGAGGGCCCCAGGTGGTCTCATGCAGCTGGTTTATTTGGAGATCAAAGTCAGATAACTCATGAGATCCACAAAGGATCGCGATTATAGTCTCAGGACTCTCTGTCCCTTTTCCCCCAATACTTAGTTAATATCCAAGAGAAAGAGGAAGGGGCCATCCTTGTGGGAGGACCCCGCTGGGTTGCAGGAGAGCCATCAGGAGTCTGAGTGGTGGTATCTGATGACCTTCCCAGGGGCCACCCCCGGGCTCAGTGTGTCCCAGGCCCCCATCACAGGGTGACCACAGCAGCCCACTGCCTTCTAGGGTTTAGGTTGAGGGGGCCTTCAGTCCAGCCCCACCTGTTCCAGCAAATGACACCTACGAATTGCGCATTCTTGAGGAAAACATGGTGGAAAGTGGAGTAGCCTGGTGGCAACTGTTTATCATCTCAGGGCAAGTAGAGGTGGACAGAGGGGTCTGGGGCACTCCTCGCCAGGAATTCAGCAGGCTGGACCCTCCTCACTGCCTGGGGCCCAATGGTTAGCTCTATAGCTGGACCCAGAGACCCTGAAGTACTGGCAGAGGCCCACAGGTCGCAGAGGCCTGACTGCAGCAAGGACGCCTCCCAGCACAGAACGTCTGTGCAGAGTGAGGTCGAGGTCGAAGTTTATTTTTTTTGCCTGTGCACGTCGTTGCTCCAGACCATTTG
>NW_007733138.1:96446-111912 GCF_000696425.1 Galeopterus variegatus | reverse complement strand
ATTTAGGTGAAAAATCAGAAGTCCAGTAGGATTATGACTACCATAAAAACAGGCACACATCGCAACCCAGGGTAAGGGTGTGCAAAAATGAGCATTAGCAGTCTTGGGCCATGAGCTTTTCTTGTAATGTTATGCTAACCTTAGAGGTTTCCAGTAATTATGTATTTTCAGAGCCAGTCACAAATATTTGTCTGTCCATGACTCCAGTTCCCTGAGGAACTCCGTCATTGGATTATCACTAACACTGAAAGAATTGAGATCAAGAGGAATCAGGAGGAATGAATGTCACTTGAAATAATTTTAATATACTGCTGCATAAGTCTAGGGCATAATTTTGTACATTTATTTATTTATTTTGACTGGCCAGTACAGGGATTGAACTCTAGATCTTGGTGTTATCAGCAACACGCTCTAAGCAACTTAGCTAACCAGCCAGCCTTAGGGGAAAATTTTAATAAAGTCTGGATAGAGTTAAAATTTCTAGGTTTGAAACTGTCTAATGATATAATAATGTGTTGTTTCTTTTCTACGTTGTACATTCATCTTTGATTACTTGCCCAGTTCGGTGCTTGGAATAAACTTCTAGAAGTGAAATTGCTGAGTCCAAGGGAGAGTATATGTTAGATTTTGATATATTGGACAAATTGCATTCTGGAAAGTTAGTATTACTAGTGTACATACCCACCCACAGTGTATGAGGGCCCATGACATTGTCACTCCTGACGATCTTTATCACTCTTGTCAATGGGTGTCAGACACACACACACACACACGCACACACACAGAGGGTCAGGTGTGAGCACCATTTTACATGTTTATTGTCCATTTGTAAGCTTGTTTTTGATTCATTTTTTTCTCTTGCAGTGTTTTTTGGGGGAGGGGTAGATTTCAAGAAAGAACAGCTGTTGAGTAGAGGCGTGAGGAGATGTGTAAGGTGACGCTTCTCCTGTTTAGTGCACTTGCGCTTTCCCAGTGTGGCTCCTTCCCCATTGATGATGCCTTTTCCTGCACACAGTTTACAATGTTTTGTTGTCATATTTTCAAGCTTTTCCTTCATGGTTTCTACCAAGTTTACAAAGTCTTCCTCCACTCTAGTGTTGTACATTTATTCTTGTATATTTTCTTCTACTATTATGGTATCTTTAAAAAGAAAAGAATTAATCTTCCTGAAGAATTTGTGTGTGTGTTGTGTGCATGTGCGTGATGTGATGTGTACATGTGTGCACATGTGTGCATGTGATGTGTGTGCACGTGTGATTGTGTGTGCATGTGATGTGATGTGTGTATGTGTGTGTGTGATGTGTGTGTGCACGCATGTGTGTGGTGTGATGTGTGTGCATGCGTGTGTGTGTGATGTGTGAGGTACTGTTCATCTTTTCCTGTTTTTCCACGTGGACCACTAATTATTCCACATCATCTATTGAGGAGGGCAGCAGTGGAAAATAGAGGGAGGGTTAAGCAGGAGTACTCTAGAATCTTCCAACCAGCTTCACCACCTGGTGGCCAAGTGATGCTTCTCCCTTCCCCCTCTAAGCCCATTTCCTCGGCTGTGGACTGGGGGTAACCTGGGGCCGCCTCACAGGTGGGCGTTGAGGATCAAGTGGGAGGTGGTCCACAAAGCCTAAGCACAGGGCTAAGGATGCAGGGGATGTGGACCACGTGGAAACAGAAAGGGATGGAACAGACAGACCCCAAAGCCTCCCAGGCCTGGAGCAGTTCAGGCTGCTGGGATTCTAACCAAGTGTCCCCCACACAGGCCACTTACCTTGCAGTACCTACCCAAGTGCCCCAGCACTGGAAGGGAGCACCGAGGGTGCCTGGTAATTTGAGAAAAGAGTGTAAAGAGCAGCAATGTGTCTGAAGCTTTAATGTGCATGCAGGTCTCCTGGGGATCATGTTAACACAGACTCTGACCCAGCTCCCTGGGTGCCAGCCTTGGAGTGGTAAGGGGCAGAGCCCAGACCTGACCAGCATTGCTGGTCCAGAGCAGCAGTTCTCATGGTTTAGTGGGCATCAGACTCCCCTGGAGTCAAACCCTGGTGGCCAGGCCCACCCCCAGAGTCTCTGATTCCATCGGTCTGAGGTCAGGCTGGGAGTCTGCATCCCTGACTAGTTTCCAGGTGAGGCTGATGCTGCTGGCCTGGGGCCCACACCTAGAGAACCAAGGCAGGTATGGGTGGGCTGGGTTTATCCCACCTGCGTGCCCTGGGGCTATACTCCAGACACTGGGTGTACCCCCTATGTGAGGTGGACAGATTCTCAGGCCCACCAGGACCTGGCTGGGATGCCCAGTGTCCCTCAGAGTCCTTGCCTTTCTATGCGTGGATTCTGCTTATCACCATCCTTGTGACCAAAGTGTCTGATTCCTGATGTTTAGACTCTTGTGGAGTGTTAAGGGTCAGAGTCCCCCACACTTCCCCTGCGCCCTTCCTGGGATGACTTTTGGGAGATCATCTGGTGTTTCCCAGCCTTTCTACACCATGGAGCAGTGTTTGTCAACCTTGTTCAGTGTGTCCACATCCTGAGACTTCGGAGTTATCTAGGCCTAGGGTCTAAAGGACAAGCGCTGTCCCTGTGTGGGGATGGCCCCTGTGGTTGTCTGCCCTAACACTGTGCCCTTCTCTTGCAGCGCCGGCCCCCAGTGCCAGCCTCCCAGCATCTGAGGGCACTGCCGTGCTGGGTCCAAGCCTCCAGTCCCCTGATGGCCCTGCAGGGGCCCTGACACCCCAGCCTTCCTCCCCATGCCCTGGCTGTGCATCCCCAGATGCTCCTGGCGTGTGCACGCGAGCACAGCCAGGTCCTGGGCACGTGGCCCGTTCTGCCAGTGACCCCACCTCATGCGCATCCTGCAAGGCAGGTAGGCTGGCTGGGCCCACCTGTGTCCCAGGGTGTGCCCAGCATTGCCGTGGACACTGCAGGTTTCAGTGACCCCTGAGAGCTGAGGCCTGGCACTGGGAACTGTGGGTGGGTGATGGGCATCCTGTGGGCTCCTGCTGTGCCCCCTGCCACCGGCTTGTCACTCTGACCAGGAGGAAGGATGTGAGGGCTTAGGGTGATGAGGGCCCATTAGCTGTGAGTGCCATACACACCTGCTCCAGGGCACAGGAAGGACCCAGGGTCAGGCCCAGGGCAGGTGACCACAGGTGATATCTAGGGGTAGGGGGTGTCCTCAGCCAGAGCTTGGGGCAGACATGTGTGCGTTTCATCAGCACTTCATGGCACCCTTGACAGTGTTCTGGTGCCACCTGGAGCCTGCTAGAATCCCCCAAGTGACTGTTGGAGCGGGCAGTGCCCTGGGCTGTAGGACTTGGCACCAGAGTCCCTGTGGCCAGTGGCCCAGAAATTTGTATTTCACACCAGCTCCCCCAGGAGTCTTGTGCACCCCAGTGTTGGAAAACCCATACCTCATGTTTTTATGGGGGTGGGGATAGTTTCTGCCAATAAAGATTGGTGGTCCTTTGTGATGCTATCACAGTGCAGTGGGGACTTTTTCATAAAGTGGAAGTGAAGGAACCCTGAGGACAGCCCAGTTAGGTGCCTGGACCAGTGTCCCCTCGGTGGTCTTGTCCAGCTGAACTCCAAATAGAGTCCAACTGAGCCCGGAAGAATGGAATCCTTGAAAAGAGCCAGGAACCCCCAACAGGCAGTGCCCAGAAGTACCCTCCTGGTTGAAATGTCATCAGATCTTGCAGTGGTGGGCTCCTTGGCTGCACGCCTCTCTCCTTCCTCCATTCACTTTCTGGTTCACGTAGAGAAAGTTCCATAGAATATTCTGGAAACATCCACCTCTGCTAGTTTGTTCTGAGCTTCAGAGCTTCTCTTCCCCCTGCAAGGGCCAACACATGGCCTCTGTGTTCATGGTCACTCACTGGGTGTAGGGGAGGAGCCCACGCACTTGGAGGGCCTCAGGGGTCCATTCTGTGTTCCCCAATGCTTCTCTTTGGCCTGTCCTGCCGCAGTGAAATTCATGGTTTGCAAAACATGACATTTCAGGGACAGAGATGAAAGGAAGAGGTGGTCCTCAGTCCTTCTCTGTAGGCCGCCCACCACCCTGTTGCCTCCGGCTCCTCTCGGCTACATGAGACTGTTCCTGTTGGGCACATCGAGGGCACATGCCTTCTGGGGTCCCTGGAGAACCTCAGATGCAGATGGGTGCTCTGTGAAGGGCGCTGGCCACTATACTGTGCCAGGGGTGGGGCCACGGATAGACACTGCCTGACCCACCACGGGCTGGCAGGCCGCATGTCTGTTCTGTTTTATCTGGACAGGTTTGCTTCAGTTCAGCAGGTTTCTTCTGCTTGTCTGGCGTCTAAAATACACATGCACATCTCAGCCACAGCGGGTTATTATAGTTTGAACAATAATTCCTTTATCCTTTTCACGTGCTAATGGGATCCTCTCTGTGGCTAAGGTGACGCCTCTTCACACACCCCTCAGGCAGCCGGGACCTCGAAGCAGGACTGTCTTGGGCTGCTCTGGGTAACAGTGAGACGCTGCTTTTCTAAAGCAAGGTGACCGGGGTCCTTTGCTGCACCATTTCTAAATCCAGCTGGGAATGTGAGTTCTCACCTCTCTGGACTCTGGAGGAACCTTTCCCTTCCCTTGTCTCTTGTGCAGTTACATCAGAGGCACTAACGACTTTCACACACATATGGCTGCTTGCTTTATTTATGAGATTTTACTTGGGGGGTAGATTGGCCCCACATTTTTATAGTTTCTCATGTCTAATTGCCAGGCTTTCTCATTGCCACCAAAAAGACCCCAGAACAAATCACCCAGAATGTGTTTACTTTCAGTGACCTGAAATGGGTTGGGCAGGTCTGGCCTTAATCTGGTCCTTGGTGAGTCGGTCATGGCTGACTGCCTGGAACTGGCTTTCTGAGGTGCCCTCAGACCAGTTCTGTGGATTGTGCAGAGTGGCCATCGGCCCTTTGGGAGCTGGAGCCATTTCTCCAGCCCCTGGCCCGGCAGGCAGCCCGGCTGCTGTCCACACCTGGAATGGTGGGGGGTCTCATTGCTCCTCTGCCACCCCCAGCTCTGGTCTTAAGGCAGACCCCTTCTCTAGCTGCCACGATTCTGCCCTGGCTAGCGATCACACCCACAGGGACAAAGGTCATTGAGGCAGGAAGCCAGAAAGGCAGCTCTGTCAGTGCGGGGACTCTAGCGGAGAGGAGTGCAGAAGGCGGGTCCCTGTCCCGCACCTGCCCTTCTCCCTGCCTGCTTTGCAGTTCGCCCCCCTCCCCAGGCCTCCAGCTGCAGGAGGCTGTGGCCCCTGTAGGTGAACACCAGCTTAGCTCAGGCTGGGAGAGGACAAAGGACACAGGAAGCCCAGACGCACCCAGACCTCCAGCCCAGGGATACGGAAATCCAGCAGAAGGCTTGTCCCAAGAGTGCATTGTGTTGCTTCTTAAAGAATGTGTTTAATGGCCGCCTTTTGTTTCGTGTTGTTTCCATGTTTCAAACTGCATCTTTTCCCTTGATTTTTAGTTTCCATGTCATGCTCTGCCATGGCTGCCCATCAGCACCAGCTTTCACCCCTCGGGGACCTGGATACCTGGGAAATGGACCAACAGCCAAAGCCAGAGGCCTTACAGATGGTCTCCAAAGAGCTGCCACACTCTTCAGTGGACAGCAAGGCCTGTGCAGACCCCAGGGTTTTGGTGGCTAAGCTTTTGGAACATTCACACTGTGCCCTCCCTGCCGAGGTGCGGCATGTGGTGGGCACCGTCCGCTCGGCGGTCACCTCTGAGGAGCGCCCCGTGGAGGAGGCCGTCTTCGGTGCTGGCGTTCTAGACCAGGTGTGAAGGGCTGCAGGTCTAGACGTGGACACCGACAGGCCTGCCAGCACAGGCTGTTCTTCTGTTCTTGCCAGAAGCCACCATGCTGGGCGGGGAGAGGCCTTCAGCCCCAGCATGGAGAGGACAAACAGGGACACCCAGGAGTTTCTGGGAGTGGCGTGGGCGGGGAACTGTCATTGCCTTTCTTGAGGTGGATCCAATCAGTTATCTTCTGGGGGTTACATTTCCTACCTATTCCAGTAATTCAGAAAGATGACCCACATGTGTCCATAGTGAACTCTTCAGTTTTTTCTGGCGTGTGGCACCTTGAACTGGCCAGCATCACATGAATACAAATGCAGCAACAGGTGACACTCATCTAACTGAAAGGCTTCAAAATCAGGGCCATCAGGATTCTCCCCCATCCCGAATTTAGTGTTAAGTGGATGAAGGATGAGGTCAAGTGATGAGACCATCTTTTCAAGTGGTTCGTATTGCTCTCAAATCAAACTGTTACCATATTCTGACCTATTTCCTTTAAAAGGAATCAGGTCATTTTAGCACAGATGGCAGCTTGGGCCTACAGAACTACAGAGCTAGTGCGCAAACAGATATACAGTGAGGGACCCGGTGGTGGCCCGGCCACTGCTGGGAAGCAGGCAGGTGTTGCTGGGGGCCTTGAGGACCCACCACCATCTCTCGGTCTCGCGGGCCTGCCCCCTCAGCCTCTTTCCATGGGGTCCCTTCCCCACTTTCCTCCGGGTTCTCTCCCTCTGTGGTCTCTCTCCCTCAGCTAGAGCAGCCACATTACAGTTTTTTGTCCCATAACAATGGGCAGCTGTTCTGAGACTCTTTGCATCTGGCCTGCCCTGATTGGCCTTGATGGGTCAGGCCCTGGGGAGAGGCCCATTTCTCTGGGACGTGCATACCTCCTGATAGAGCAGAGCTCTGATGACCAGTGCCGTCCCTCCCCTAGCCAGGTGACAGCAGACACGCCTACACTGGATGACACAGGTTGGAGGTCATTTATTTCTGTGAAAATGCCCACCGTGTTGGTGATGCAGAAGCAGGCAACCCAGCCTGGGTGCAGCATGGGCACCTTTGGGCAGCTTGGGTGCTTTTGACTTTCTTGGATCCTCAACTCATCACTTTTTGGCAACATGAGCGGCAGCTGCTTCCCAGCAGTGGCTGACGAGCAGTACTGTCCACGAGGACTTTCTACAGGGATGTAAATGCCTGTGTCTGGGCCGTCCAAAGCAGCAGCCACTAGCACACAGGGGTGTTGAGTCCCTGAACCGTGGCTAGTGGCCCCTGCAAGGCACAGAGCAGCCCAGAACCCGCAAGCCTCATCAGAGAGCCCATGGGCCTGGCGTGACCAGAAGGTGCCCACCACTGCTCAGTGCAGGGGGCAGACCAGAAGTTGCCCACCACCGCTCAGCGCCCAGCTCCTGGGGCTCCTGCCGCTCTCCCCTCCACTCTGTGTGGCTGGGCCTGTCCTTGAGCCCCTGCCCTCGTTCCTCAGCCCCCAACCCCACTGGAGCCAGCGTGCTGGGGCGCTTCTTGTGGTTGGAAACTGGGGAGGGGGTGAGGGGTGGGGTCCAGCCCAAGCATCCAGAGCCTTCATCCCAAAATTGAGGTGTGGGAATCTGCAGCAATGGCAGCCATGAGTGTGTCGACCACTTTACTAATGTTACCAGTTGTTGCCTCCAAGTTAGCTGAGAAAATATAAATCAGGCTTTTTGATGACAACTTTAACCTTTCCACGAGAGACATAATAGAGATGAGTTTATGAGCACTTTATTCAGACTATAAAACAGGAAATCTATTCTCTAATTTTTTTCAAGTGAGGGCTTTTGAAGTCCCAAAAAGCAAGTCTCTTTGCAGGTGAAGTTAACCAATGGATTTCCAGAATGAACTCTCCAGCCTATGAGCAATGTGTCTCCCTGCCCCCCCCCCCCATGCCTGGCATCTCAGCTTGGCCAGCTGCAGGGAGTCTGCCTGCTTGGAGCGGGGATCCACATTTGGGCTTGGAGACTCACCCAGCCGTGTCCCTGGGCCAAGCCTTGGGTGGGCTAACCCTGCATTCTCAGGCCTGGCTGTGGCTGGAGTGAGGCCAAGACCACCTCCCACCAATCAACTCAACCCCTGGGGTATTCTCATCATGCAGCCAGGGTGAGGGACCAACAGGCCACCCAGCAGGTGCTGTGTCCTCTGCCATGGGGTCTTGTGCCCCAGGCTGAGCTGCCTCCCAGGCGCAGACTGATGCTGTGCGGTTCACACACCGCTCACGCTCAGTTCTGTATTTCCCCTCACAGCAACTTACTTTGTGGACAAGGAGATTGTACCCGGCTTTATGCCGCTGGGCTAGAACCTTCTGCCTCCTGGAAACAAGGCTGTCAGGCACGGGGGTGGGGTACAATGCAGCCAAACAGGGTCCTCCGCCTGGGCTCAGGAGGGCCCAGGCTCCCAGCTTCCAGGAAAGCTCCCCAGAAGAGAGAAGTGCCAGGAGAGCCCCTGGAGAACACGCTGGCATCTTGACTCAGCAGCTCTGATCCCTTGGACCCCAGCTCAGCTGCACTAAGTACTGGGAGCTCCAGCAGTGGCACCTATGCCCCCGGGCATGTGAGCTCACGGCCAAGGGGACAGCTGGCTTCCTCCCCTCGAGTGTGTGTATCCCTTGGACCCCAGCTCAGCTGCACTAAGTACTGGGAGCTCCAGCAGTGGCACCTAAGCCCCCGGGCATGTGAGCTCACGGCCAAGGGGACAGCTGGCTTCCTCCCCTCGAGTGTGTGTCCTTCCCACCTGGAGCCTTTTGTGCGCCCTTCTGTGGCATTTGAAGTGGGCCTGGCTGTGGCTGGTCTGCAGGCGACCCTCTCCTCCAGCTCGGCTGGGCCCTGGCAGTCTCCCCACCCTCTCCTCGGGATACAGAGGGGCTGGCACCTGCTAGCATAGCGCCACTTGACTCCAGCCTGTGGACCACCAGGATGCTGAGGTGGGCCAAGTCTGGACTCCAACTCTATGGCAAACAAGGTGGTGGGGCATTGTTCCTAAGGACTTAAGGTCTCCTTCAGCCAGAGACAATGACACAAAGTAAACACTTGTAACAAATTATCATGAAAGCTCATTTCAGATGGCTGTTTCCCTCAGCTGTGTTGACTCACAGATGCTGCTATGGAAGAATTTAAAGGAAATTGTTTTCAAGCCTCCAGAGACCTGTTTGTACAACAGGGAAGGTTGTATTTATTTAATGTACCTCAAGGTGTTTTAATAATGATCAGTGTTTTAATAAAAAGTATTTCGGGCCTCTGTGTCTCTGAGTCTAATTGGGACAGAGACAGGCTGAGAGCCTGTGTGTACCTTGGGCCAAGGGCAGGGTCCGGCAGGAGGACTCAGGCCAAACTAGCCGCAGCCACCAGAAGTGACCACCCATGGCCACCCAGCCGTGCTGCCGGAGGTCAGCTCCTGGGGCATGGGAAGAGAGCAGGCACCCAGATGCATGCAGGTCCCACGCATGCCTGATCCACAGCTGCCCCTACCTGGACGCCACATCCAGGGTTTCTGGGAAGAATGTAGATTGTCTTTAATTTGGGTTTTTTAAAAAAGTGCATCATTTGGTGGGAGTCCTGCCCTGTGTCATCTGCTAGCCTTGCATTTCCTCTCTGGAACCTGCTCACCTGCCTCGCCCTGGCACTGCAGGACTGGGCCCCTCAGCTTTTACTCAGGTGAAACGTCTCTTCATTCCCCAAGGTAGTGGGCCATTCCTGGGTAGCATTTTTTGTTTCCTGGCAAAGTGAAGAATTTTATTTTACTTTCAGTTCTTCAGCACTTTCAGAGGGGGGTGGGGGAGGCCTTTAAGTTGCTTTTTCTGATGGCGCTTCCTACAGGGCATTTTTCTTTGACTCCACATGGATGCTTTCTGGGAAGAGAAAGGCACAGAGCTGCAGTTCACATTGAAATGCTGTTTCTTGCATGTATGATGGCCAAGGTAGTGTTTAAGTGAGTTCTCAGCCCACCTGATGGGTGTGCATCAGGCAGTCAGGTGAGAACCAGCCTTCTCCTGGCTCTGCAGCTCCCCGAGAATTCCGGGCCATGAAGGCACCAGGTTGACAGCGCGTGGCAGTGCAGTTGTGCTGCTGTGGGTGGGCCCTGCTTGTTCAAGGTCCCCGGGCTAACACGGCTTGACACGCCCCCCACAACCTGGGCTTCTGACCAAAGCCATTTACCCCAAGGCCTTCCCACACGACACCAGGATAGTGGCCACAGAGAAAGGTAAGTGATGGGAGAGCTGCTGAGTCTTGAAGGCTGCAGAGGACCCCACAGGTATGGAGAGGGTGCCAGGACAGGTCAGGTGGTCCAGGTTTCTGTTACACATGCACACGTGCATACGTGCACACACACATGCACCTCTCCCAGAGGTGACTTAAATTGAAATCTGGAGAAGCCCAAGGCTCCATCACTCCCTTATTCAGTGAGTCAATAGTCTGTGGGGCTGGCCTGGTGACCTGTCACCATTGCTGACACCTCCAGCTGCTGCAGGGCGTTGCCCACCTGATACCTTGTGATGATAGTGCCCACCCCCCAACCTCCCCAGCCAGAACCCCTGAGGCCCCAGACCCAGGGACGCTGAACAGCTGCTGCTGTGACCATGCAGCAGACTCCAGAGCCGCGGCCTACAGTGGGCACCCACTGCTCAGCTAACAAACCAGCCACACGAGCAGCTTTTCGTCATGACTTCGGGTTTATTAGTGACATGAGCGAAGTCCTCCTAAGGTCAGCGCATGCAACACACAGGTTACCCCTTGAATGCAGTGTCCTAAGCTTTAGTCACTGCGTGGTAAGGCTTCTTAAGTCACAGTGTATTCTTCGAGGCCAAAGAAAGACTTCAGGCAAAACGACGTCAGTTAGCACTGATCTCGAATGAGCTGAGCTAGACTCTACCTTACTGTATCTCCACGCCCCAATGCTGCTCGCGGGGCCTGCGCTCGTGGCTGGTTGCCTCCGGAGTGGCAGAGGTCGCGTTTTCTGTTGTGGGTTTTGCTTGTCCACTGGGGAGCAGGAGTGCGATGTGTGTGTGTAGATAGAGATTTTAAATAGGGGCAGACGTCCATGCTACCCTCCTTGTCCCTGGCAGGGTAGCAGCCTGGTCCCCCTGGTGGGAAGCCTGGCTGTGAAGAGGCAGCCAGGAGTTGGGGGGTGCCCAGGTGAGTCCAAAGACACGCAAGAACAGGTGAGACTGGAGATGCAGGTGTGGTCACGGGTCATCGGAAAACCCTAGTCTGAAGAACAGCTTGTCGAAATAAAAGTCCAAATGGGACTGTCACCTAAATAAATATGGAGTTTTGATGTCATGGCCATCGTCATTTATTAAACTCAGGAGTATCCCTTTCTCAGTAAATTCAATCAATCACATGTCCCCATGCTTTCATTACAGTCATCCTGTGGGCCAGGCTGCCCAGGTTCCTGTGGAGCAGTGGCAGTCCCCGTAGGCCCCCAGACGTCCCAGCCAGGAGCTGCGTCCCCAGAGGCCTCCCTTCAGTGCCGCCTCTGGCAGGCCCCCACATTCACTTTCTACAGCTTCAGGGGGAAGGACACACACTCTACACCACACAGAGGTACCCTTACTCGCAATGAGGACACAGTTCAGAATGGGGCAAAATACTCGACTGTTTTACGAAGATGTGTTCCTGTGGCTCTCCTTGAATAAAGACATACCCCTTATCGGCCAGAAAAAAAAGTGGGTGGCAAGAGTATGCCCTTCAGGGGAGCAGTGTCCTTGGCTGGGCTGGGGGATCAGGGATCAAGGGTCAGGTCCTAGGTCCCAGCTTCCGGCTCTTCTGGGCCCAGGTGGGCCTGTTGGTGTTCCCGGCTCTGTGGCCAGGGCTGGGGGTCCTAGATGTAGAGGGGGGTCTCCTGGCCTGTGAGGAGCCTGAACATGGCAGCAGGCATGGTCTTCATGTGAATCTGTCAACAGAGACAGGAGGCTGAGCCCCGCCGCCCCGCCCGCCCCTCCTTGGAGGCAATCAAGTGAAAACAAGAAATCCCTGAGAGCGCTCTGTTTAGAGTGCCAGGCTTTAGAGTGCCAGGCTTTAGAGTGCAGGAAGCTGGGCCTGCCCAGGCCGGGCGACTAAGAACTCCCTGAGAGCGCTCTGTTTAGAGTGCCAGGCTTTAGAGTGCAGGAAGCTGGGCCTGCCCAGGCCGGGCGACTAAGAACTCGGTCCAGGACCTCGCAGACTATGGCTCCGGTTCCCCATCCCCGTCTTTAGAGGGTTTTACACTCAGTCAAGTGCTGGTTTTCCTTTCAGTCACGCTGACACCAGGGGGGTGAAACCAGACTTGTAACGGTGACTACAGTTGGCCCCCGGCTTGGGGCGCCCAGGCCTCTGTGCGCACTTTGCTTCACTCAGCGGGGAGCAGCGCGAGAGAGAAGACACAGCCCTGCCCACGACGTGGGACTGGCGAAAGCTGAGCCCTAGGTGCCTGGAGTCCCCGTCCTTTGGGGATCAGTTAGCAAATGACCCTTCGGGGCCTGGCCTCACTCCCGGGCTCCAAAGGGGCTGGTTACACCCACAGGGTGTAAGATTGCTCCCCAGGGAGACCAACTGCGTGGGCTGTGCACCCCAAATCCTCCTCCGAGGGCACTGGGAGGAAGGCGGGCTCCGCTCCAGTGCTGCTCATGCTGTCGCCAGGCCACGCCACCTGGGGCCGGTTAATCCGCTAGGATTCTCGCTCTGCCCTCAACCCAGAAGATTCACTCCCTGTAATCCCTCAGCCTCAACCCCCCCCACCAGGCTCATCAAAAGTTCTGGTTATGGCGCACTGCTACAGTGTGCCGCTTGTGAGTGCGGTGGCGCTCCCGCCGAGGGTTCGGATCCCACATACAGACCGGTTCCCGCTCACTGGCTGAGCGAGGAGCGGGCGCAACACCGAGGGGTGCGATCCCGTTGCCGGTCCTGGTCCGGTACGGGCGCGACACTGAGGGTTGCGATCCGTTGCCGGACACGGAAAAAGACAAAAAGGAAAAAAAAAAAAAAAAGTTCTGGTTAGCAGTGACTAAGTTTCCAGCCGTGCTCAGGAACACGCGGGAAGACACCAGTCCCCAACCCTGCGGTGCTCTCGCGCCTGTGAGCATCACTCAAGCTCGGCCCGCAGCTCCCAGGCAGGCCCCGCAGGCTACCAAGAGCATGGCCGCTGCAGAAGGCTGCGTAGGGGGACTGGGTTTGCCTTTCTCTGAAGCCATCTGTGAATAGCAGCTACTGGCCCCCCTTTCTCCCCAGAACCAGCCATCTGCCACCACCCCTCCAGGGGACGACATGCCTCTCCCTGCCCTGAGGTTTCAGGAACACTGAGGGTCCCACTCAGGAAACAGCACCCCACCCCCATCCCCACAGCCACAGAAGCAGAAGCCAGGTCTGCCACCCACACGGCCACCAGGGGGAGCCTGCACACTCCAGAATCACTCTCACCTCGGCCTGTTTACTCTGAGCTTCCCAAGGAAATCTGTGCCCCTACCCTCTGTACCCTCGGCCATCCTCCTGCTGCCATTGAAACAAGGCCAGAAGGAAGTAGACTGCGGGAAGGTCAAAAGCCAGCGAAGTGGGAAAGGCCTGAGCAGCCTTGCACCTGCAGAGCAAGGACTCCCACACTGGGTGTGCACGGTCTGGTTCCAGAAACAGCAGCACAGGAGCCCACCTGCCTTTGCCCTGTCTGCTGAGACTTGAAATGGCTGCTGCGCAGGTCAACAGGGCAGGAACGGGACAGCCGCCGCCGCTGCCTGCCTCCTGCTCAGCACGGCATCCCTGGGTGGGAGGCACAGCCCAGACAGCCCCCTGGAGAGGGGGTGGCTCGCACAGGGCAAGGTGTGGAGCACACAGGAACCAGAAAACAGGCACATGTTCACCGTCCCAGCAGGGACAGGATCTCTTAACAAGGAGGGCTTTTGGGTGGGGCCCAGTGGCTTTCCTGAGCACATCACATACCGCCCATGTGGGTTCGATGATGGTCATGAAAAAAGTGTGGGCTGAGATGCCCCTAGACTTGGGATCAGGAAAATGACGGGGTGGGGGGAGGAGGGGCATGATCTTACCTCCCCGACCGAGTTGGACAGAGCTTGAACAATCTTCTCATGGGCCGTGGCCACCACGCTCTGCCCATTGATCTCGATGATGCGGTGGCCGACGCGGACGCCACCTCGCTCTGCGATGCCCCCTCTCATGAGGCTGCAGATCTAAGCAGACATGGTCAGGTCAGCACACAAGTTCTCGCCACACCAGACGGGCACACGCCACATCCCCAAAGATGGGAGAAGAGAAATTAGTCGCACAGAGGAAAACGCCCTATGTGATAAATACATGCAATTTGTTGACTCGTAACAGGGAAATTTATGATTTGGAATATGTTTAAATAAAAAGAGTCAACACAGTTGGGGAGGACCATCCAGGGCTCCGGCTCCCAACCCCCAGCCACCCTGGAGCCCTTGCTTTGGAGGGTAAAAGGCTGGTGATGTGCATAATTAGTGCATGTTCTAGACGATTCTCTGCCAGTGTACACTGCTCCTCTCTCACGGGAAGATGGTCATCATTCCCACCTCACGAGGAGCAGGGGATGACCTCATGAGCTGACAGATGTAAAGCGTCTGGGAAAGTGACAGTGAAGCCCCTAAGTTTGTCACCAACCACTTGTGAAATTCACTAAAAGTCAAGGCATTAGAAAGGTGAGCATTGGTGCAGAGACCTGGAAGAGGAGCTCAGCCCCGGCCCGGGAAGCACCCCGGGTCCTGCGGAAAGGAAGGCACCACGATAGGAGGGGAGGCTGGGGTCCTGGGACTCATGCTCCTGGTCAGCCCCAGCTGGAGAGGCAATGGGGGGGGAAGCAAAAAGGGCACTGGCCTCCCTCCACTGCCGAGGTTGTTAACCCACCAACAAAGCAAGGCAGAGTCGGGGGACAAGCAGCCACAGCCACAGCTGGGGGTCTCTCCTGTCCACCCCCTCACCCCACCCAGCCCCGGACACGGTGTTGGCAAGGCCGTGGCCCCAGAAGCCCCGTCCACCCGCCTGGCAGCATGGAGCAGCAGCAGACCTCTCCCAGCACCTGTGTCAGCACCCTGCCATCCAGGACCTTGCTGAATTCCTGTGGCCTTTTGTCCTCAGGACTTCCTCAGCCTGAAAGTTCCTCAGTCCTGCTAGCATCTCCTGACGTTCATGACTTTTTAGGGGTCCTCATACTTGAAAAGACAGGGGCAGGAAGGGTGGCCCTGGTCAGCACCCTAGCAGGTCAAGGGTCAGCTGCCTGCAGGAGATGCAGGTGCGGGTGGGGGGAGGTCCCAGGCAGGAAGGCCAGGCCCTGCTCCCCCACGTGATGGTTCTTTTCATTCCATGGAAAGGTTCTACCTATGGAGGACTTCTCGGTCTCCTGAAGAGAACACCCTCCCCGCCTCACCTCGGAGACAAAGGCTTTGTTGGGTGGAGGCCCCACCCGTGTCAGAGCACAGGCCCACGTGGCCGCCCACCCAGCCGTGGCCCACCTGCTCGTTCAGTGGGGGCCGAGCGCCAGGGCCTGCTGGAGGCTGCCCCCACCTGCCCCTGCGCACCTGGCCTGGCATCTCTTTACGGCTGGGGTAGGCTTCCAAGTCCACTGACTGCAGGCTGGTCCTGGCTGCCACCTGCCCAATTCCTCTCTGTCATTTGTTTTGT
>NW_007733138.1:93449-96183 GCF_000696425.1 Galeopterus variegatus | reverse complement strand
AGCGGCAGACCTCTCCCAGCACCTGTGTCAGCACCCTGCCATCCAGGACCTTGCTGAATTCCCGTGGCCTTTTGTCCTCAGGACTTCCTCAGCCTGAAAGTTCCTCAGTCCAGCTAGCATCTCCTGACGTTCATGACTTTTTAGGGGTCCTCATACTTGAAAAGACAGGGGCAGGAAGGGTGGCCCTGGTCAGCACCCTAGCAGGTCAAGGGTCAGCTGCCTGCAGGAGATGCAGGTGCGGGTGGGGGGAGGTCCCAGGCAGGAAGGCCAGGCCCTGCTCCCCCACGTGATGGTTCTTTTCATTCCATGGAAAGGTTCTACCTATGGAGGACTTCTCGGTCTCCTGAAGAGAACACCCTCCCCGCCTCACCTCGGAGACAAAGGCTTTGTTGGGTGGAGGCCCCACCCGTGTCAGAGCACAGGCCCACGTGGCCGCCCACCCAGCCGTGGCCCACCTGCTCGTTCAGTGGGGGCCGAGCGCCAGGGCCTGCTGGAGGCTGCCCCCACCTGCCCCTGCGCACCTGGCCTGGCATCTCTTTACGGCTGGGGTAGGCTTCCAAGTCCACTGACTGCAGGCTGGTCCTGGCTGCCACCTGCCCAATTCCTCTCTGTCATTTGTTTTGTGACTTTTGCCTGTCACAAACTCCACAGGCCTTTCCCAACCAACCAGATGTGTGGGATCCCAGTGTGGGGCCCACGGCCCATCCCTCCCAGCACCCAGGGGCCCTCCCTATCTGGAAGGAGACATTCTGCTCTGGCTGGACACAGGTGCAGACTGATGTCACAGCCCAAGGCCACTGCTGCCCAGCCTCCTGGACTCCTGCAGCTGAGCCTGTTAACAATCCTGGCATCCAGGCACTAGGGCCAGACAAGGGACTGGCCGGGGGCAGAGGTGGGCTGGAGAAAGGAAGGCGGTCTGTGCCTGTGGCCACCGTTGTCCACAGAGGTGGGGCACCCGTCTATCAAATGAAGGCTCTGCTTACCCGCTGCCAAGCACCCTACATAGGCATCGAGGATTAACTTTTATTCTTCTTCTTCCCAAATGACTTAGGGGCATTCTGTGTCAAATGTAACTGGTTCTTTTATAACTGGTTCTTTGAAGATCTAGANTAGGGGCATTCTGTGTCAAATGTAACTGGTTCTTTTATAACTGGTTCTTTGAAGATCTAGAAGGTGCCTCAGGATGGGCTGGTTCACTTCTCCAGACTGGCCAGAAGCTGGGACACTCCTTAGAAAGTGCCAATTTGATCAAAGCCCTGGTGGCCCCTGTCTCCCTAGTCTTGGAGATTGGAGAAAAGAGGACGAAGAGGGGAAAGAAGGGGAGAGGGTGAAAACGGGTTTGCGCCTCAGGAGGGGCTGCCGGGAGGAAGACTCCGACGCCAGCAAGGGAGCTGGCGGGGATCTGGAGGCAGGGCAGGGGAGCTGCGGTGCTGGGGGGCACGCACACGGGGCAGCTGCCTTCCAGACGAGGCATGCCCCACCAGCATCGGGACCTGGGCATGCTCTAACTGCTTGGGTGCACTTCCCAGGAGGAAGGCTGGTGTCTCAAGCTGCAGTCTTCTCTGATTTCTTGATTTGTTGAAAGGTGTTGAGGGAAGAGAGGCAAGATCCACTGGAAACAGCATTAACTGGGTCACCCAGGGCCTGACTACAAACTCATACATTGTACTTTGGGTGTAATGAAGCTGAAAATGGAAAAGGCACTTATGCAAAACTAACTTGGATGTGGGCATACTTCTCCAGGAGCCTTGGCGGAAGTGTGCTGCAGGGCAGGCTGTGAGCGGGCACAGTGCTCCTGGCAGGCTCAGCAGGAGGAGAGGCCGCCAGCCACCACCGAGGCTGAAATCAGGGCCTGTGTGCACTCCTGAGGCTTGGTTATTGGCGTCCTGGGCCCTAGGTACCGATGTATCAGCCTCTGTGCTGGTCACAAATGTCCCCAAATCTACATGTGCACACTCGCATTGACACCCTGACACTACAAAAAAGCAGCTGGTGGGGGCAGTCGGCGTGCCCCTCTTCCAGTCTGCCACGCCCCAGCTGGGAGACAGGGCAAGTTACTTCACCCCCTTGTTCTCTGCCCTCATCTGTGAAATGGTGACAGATAACACCGTTCCATAACTGGAGCACCGTTCCAGACACCGGCTGCCACAGGGATGCCCTGGGTCTGCAGGAAGAGCTTGCCCATAGGGGGAGCTTCCACATCCTGCTTCCTAGAAGTGTCACCAGACATGGACTGGAAGGCCAGGGGCCCCACTACAACACAAACTTCCAGACTGGAAAGCAGGCGCCTGGCACACCAGTGCCCAGGGCAGCACCTCAGCAGCCAAGAGGTGGGAGCAGGTCAGTGTCCACCGATGATGGGTACGCCACATGTTCACAGTGCACAACGGCATCTCCTTCAACCTCAAAGGAAGGAGAGTCTGACACATGCCACATGGAAGACCCTTGAGGACATCATGCAAAGTGGAAGAAGCCAGTCACAGGACACATACTATATGATTCCACTTACGGGAGTGGTCATATTCATAGAGACAGAGGGTAGAATGGTGATCACCAGGGCTGCGGGAGGTAGACTGGGGAGACAGTGTTCCATGGGGACAGTTTCAGTTTTGCAAGACGAAAGATTCTGGAGCCTGGCTGCATGACAATGTGAATGTAAGCTTAAAAATGGCTAAGGCAGGGCCGGCCCGGTGGCGCACTGCTACAGTGCGCCGCTTGGGAGCGTGGTGGCGCT
>NW_007733138.1:83757-93051 GCF_000696425.1 Galeopterus variegatus | reverse complement strand
TACGGGCGCGACACTGAGGGTTGTGATCCGTTGCCGGACACGAAAAAAGACAAAAAGGAAAAAAAAAATGGCTAAGGCAGTAAATTTTATGTTGCATGTATTTTACCACAGTTATTACAAAACAAAAAAAAAAAAAGAAAAGAAAAATAGATGTCCTAGGAGAGTCAAGGCTAAAAGCAAAGGGGAGTGGGGAGATGTGGGTTCCACAACATAACACAGCTGCTCAGCCGCATCAGGCCCCTTGTTCTGGAGACAGCACAGGCTGTGCTAAGGTCTGCGACAAGGCACAGACACACCCATCCAAACACACACACAGGCACAGGCATGCGCCTGCAAAGACACACACATGCAGAGACAGCACACACACAACTGTGTGGAGAGCCCCTCCCTGTCCAGCACCCAGATTTACAGAGACCACCCCAATTGTGGGACATGTTTCATCTAACTGCTCACTCTGCACATTAAACCCTGCCACCTGCCACAGGAAATGTTTCTGTAGTAATTCAGGCAAAAAACCGCAGTGGGTCTGCAGAGGAGCTGACAAATGCCTTTTCCTGGCCAGGTGTCCCCACCATCCCGCCCATGGTCACCACGTGGTCAAGCACTGTGGAGACTGAGAGGACTTCCCAGCCACTGTCCGGCCTGCACCGAGGATGCAAGTAGCCCTTTGGCTGTCCCAGGCTGGCTGGAGCAAGAACTTCAGGCTGGGGGCCAGCGGGGCAGCACAGGGAACCAGGTCAGGCCCCTCTGGCAGGGCTGGGTGGGCCAGTCAGGACCCCTCTCTTGTGCATCATGACCAGGGAGGACAGCCCTAGGGAGTCTGGCTTTAGAAGTGTGCATTATTTCCCCCCAGCTCCAGGCCCCACAGGGCCAAGATCTGCTGCTACCCTGGACTCTGCACCCCACAAATCTTCCGAGAAGCCCCTCCTGCCTCGGTGCCCTCAGCCCCCTGACCACTCACACCCATCCGTCCCCCATCTGTGGGGAGGCTGCTTCAGATGCCCTCTGCTCCTTCTCCTAAAGGCAGCTAAGGGAGAGCCTTCGTCACTGTCACCCTCCCTGTCCCCCGCTCTCCCTCCAGCTCTCCTGGTCTCTGAGAAGGCAGGCTCATGGCCCTGTGCCTGGACTTTGCAGGGCTTCCCCTTCCTTCCCGAATTGCCTTAATCCAGCCCCCATGAAACACAATCCAGAGCCCCCCCTTCCTCGCCTCTTCTACTTTCCTGCCACTGTCCCGCATGGCCTCACAGGCTGTGTGACCGGGGGCAAGTTCCTAAGCCTCTCTGTGCCCCCACTTCCTCACCAGTCCCCATGCTTCACTCTGTTGTTTGGGGGAGGGGAGCAGTCTGAGGGGACATCAGGCCTGTCCTGGGCAGGGCTGTGCTCCCAGACCCCATGAATGGGCAGTTCCCAGGCCATCACAGGGCAGGCAGGGAAAGCTGGCCCCTCCTGCAGGGCTCCCAGTGTGACAGGGACCATCACTGAGCAGCATTTTATAGCAAAGACCACAAATCCAGGCCCACTTGCCCCTGGGCTGGGTGCAGGTACAGGAGGAGGACAGCAGGCTTCACAGTGCCACTCAGGAGGGAAAGGCTATGTGGTCACAAGGCTGCTGAGTAGGAAGAGATGGACCTGGGGACACTGCACTGCAGGGCTCCTCGTGGGGCTGCCGGGGTGGGAGGCACACAGACAGACCTGGTGATACTTCACAAAGTCGGGGGCAGACCAGAAGCCCCCTCGCAGCCCTGATCACAGGGCCCAGCCCATGCCATCCACACAGCTCACAGTTGCTCCAGGCATCGGCCCGGCTGGCTTTCTGCAGAGCCCCTAAATGCACTGGGGTGGCTGCTCCTGCCCAGCTCATGTGTGTGCTGAGCAGCCGGGCAGGGCAGGTGCACTGTCCCAGACAGAAGTCCCAAGTGGGATACAAACGACTCATTTGGGCACTGGGGCCTGGGTCCAGGAGCCAACGGGCCATCCCCCTCGGCAGAGTCTGGGACCAGTGGGCCTTCCCCTGGGATATCTTCGTATACTTTATAGATTTTCTAAGTTAATCTTCACAGCCCCCTTTTGAGGGGACCCAGAGAGGTTAAGTAACTAGCCAAGGGTCACACAGCTAGTAAAGTGTAGCCAACACTGGCTAGATGGCCCTGTCCCTCTTTGTCCTGGGCACCAGCTGGACCATCTTCCCCAGCCTCCCTCATGTTTTGTGGGATGTGTGACCAAGTTGTCTGGCCAGAGGAATGGGGGCAGAAATGACAAGAGCCATATCTGGACCTGACCCTGAAAACCCTTGCAAGTTCTTTTAGGCAGTCTGTGTCCTCCTTCAGCTTCCAGTCAGACAACACACCTAGAGGGACCTCCAAAACCCAAGCAGGAGAAGAGCCTGGGCCCCTGAGTGGCTGTGTGGAGCAAAGCCCCGTCCCACGCTGGACTGTGGCATGAATGAGAAATAAACTCTCAGTATATTGACATTTGGGGAATATTTGTTATAGCAGCAAATTTGCCCTAACACAGAAGGGAGAGATGGGCTGTGAGCCCAAGCCATGTGCCTCTACCCAGGCTCTGTATACACTGCTTCACCAGGTGACAACAGGAAGCTTTTTGTCTCATTTGTAGCTGTCTTTTCAGAATGTTCTCCTACTGTCTTCCCCCTGCCTGTGGGTGAGCACACACATGCCCCCCACCTGCACCTCAATACCATGCCACCCCCACCACCATCTCTCTCCTCCTTGGCCTTTCCATACTCAGGGCTGGTTTAAACAATTTGGTGTTGCTGGCCCTTTTCTTTTGTACTCCATTTAGTGGCCACATCTCTGTTCTCTGGGACATTTGCAGGAGGATAAACAAAGGAAAGAGAACCCATGCCAGCCAAGCACAGCTCAAAGAGAAGGTGGGAGCTCTGGACTGAAGAACTTTGGCTTGGGGAACAGGCAGACATTTTTGGCAAACCAACATTCACTCAAGCCCAGCGTCACCTCCTCCAGGCAGGCCTTCCGCTTCCTAATGCCTGGCACAGAGCCCAGCCCAGGGCAGAACTTCACAGTGTCTGCTGAATGGCTGAGAGCACGTGAAAGAATGAGTAGACGGATGAACGAATGAGTGAACAGCTGGTTGTTCAGCAGCAAGTCTGACACCATGACTAGTTCTGTGTGTCCCAGCTGCAGGGACTGGCAAAGCCTGCCACCTCCCCTTCACGGCCGGGACAAGGGTACTGAGGCAGGGCTCAAGCGACCCACTCCATAGCCACATCCTGGCCCTCCCTTTCTGCCTGAAAGCTCCTGCCCGTGTGGCCTGGCTCCTGGCAGCTGTGCTTGATGGCCAGGTCCTGACAGGATGCTGGGCACTGCCTGCTCCATCAGAGAGGAGTGGCCATCCCCAGCCCCAGGTGGGGACAGTGGACTCACGATTCCATTCTGCACGCTGAAGCCCAGCTGGTACTTGAGGTCTGGCCGCTTGATAAGAACAGTGGTGACCGGGGGACAGCTGACAATGTTGAGCTTCACTTGCGTCTGGTTCTTCAGGCCCTGAAGAGCATGGGGGCAGGAGTCATAGGCTGGGCCTTGGAGTCATCTGCACGCACACCCTTGCAGGCTGGCAGGGGGAGCATGCTCTGGGAGAGGTGGGCAGTCACCTCTGGGCCTTGGTGTCCCCCTGTTCAGGGAGTACAAGCATCACCTCGCCCCTTGTGAGGGTTGTGGGGGACCCAGGATGGCAGCATGTGCCGTGGCCCACTGTGCTCTGGTGCATCCTCTGACTTGAGCATAAACTAGCCACTCTGAGAACCAGAAGCCAGGTTCCATGTGCCGCTATACAGAACCAATGGGCACAGCACCAGGGTCACCCTCAGGGGTTCACAAGAGGGGCTGTCACCATACTGAATGCAGGATAACTTCCTATCTGGAAGGACATGGGGACACCCTCCATATAACCAAACACCCTCCAATGATGGACTCTCCTGCAGGGCAGGGAGCAATGGCTCAAGCGAATCTGTGTGTGGGTAGGATGCTGAAGGCTCGGGCCTGGAGAGAACTGTCATTGGGCACCCCAGGCCCCAGTTCTGGAGTCCGGTGGGGGTAAGGAGGCAGGGGGAGGGGTCCAGGCCTCAACCTGGCTGCAGCCTCAGCTCGCTCCTCTGACCAGACATGAGCCTGGATGCAGCTAGGAGCTGCCTGGAGATGCGGGGACCCCCCATGCACACAGAGTCTGTCAGAGCCCCGGGGAGCTGCAGCCTGGGAGGGAGGCTCTGGCTACTGAGCCATCCGGGCAGCCCGTCGAGGCCTCTCCCATGCTGTCTCTGTGGCTGTGCACTGTCCTGCTGGGCCAGCTCTGAGAGCCGGATCACAGGATGCTCCTGCCTCAGGAGTGCCCCTCATCCCTCGGGCTGAACAACCCAGCTGGTTCCTCCAGCACTAAGAGCACAAAGCGGTGAGGACCAAAGCGGTGAGGACCGAAGCAGCCTCAAAGGGCTCAGGCCAGACCACAGACGGGTCACGTGAGCCACCACCAACAGGCAGAGCCTGCTGCCTGGAGACTGCTCCTGGGATGGCTGGCTGGGAAGGCTCCCAACCCCACCTGCTTGTGTCCTGTCTGTCTGAAGCAGCCTCAGAGGGCTCAGGCCAGACCACAGACGGGTCACGTGAGCCACCACCAACAGGCAGAGCCTGCTGCCTGGATACTGCTCCTGGGATGGCTGGCTGGGAAGGCTCCCAACCCCACCTGCTTGTGTCCTGTCTGTCTGACCCCCTCCAGGGACAGGCAGCTCAGCACCTCCCAAAGCTGCAAGCTCATGGGTCGGACAGTCAGAGCGGCCTCCTGTACTTATGGAAACCTGCATCTGAGCACCTGATGATCGGGTGACCAACCCTCCCACTGTGCCAGGACTGAGAGGGCTTCCTGGAAGTGGGACTTCCACTGCTAACCTGGGAAAGTCCCAGGCAAACCAGGATGAGTTGGTCACCCTGACTCAACCTCCCCTCCCCACTCCTGGGGTAGTCTGGATCCTCTTCTGATTTTAGTGATGTGGTATAATGTTGGGCTCAAATTTTGACGCTTTCACCGGCCAGTACTGGTCTCTCTGGGCCTCGGTTTCCTCGTGGGTCAGGTGGGGATCATAACACTGTGAGGGAAGACTGACGTGGGGTTGGGGTGACCACGGGACAGGGACTCCTAGTGTGCCCACCTTGATGATGCCCTGACAGGTGGCGAGGGGCAGCCCCACCAGGCTGGTGCCATTGATGGACATTATCTGGTCCCCGATGCTCAGCTTCCCCGAGCGGGCGGCTGGGCCCCCATTCATCATGTTCGCCAGGATCACCGTGGGCAGGATGGAGCCCCAGCCCGACTCCACGACCACCACACCCAGGATCTCACCCTTGTGCTTCTCCAGCTGCAGCTGCAAGGGAACAGCAGTGTGAGAGGGGCCTATGACGGGGCGCCGGGCCTCTGCCGAGTGCCCAGGGCAGGACGGGCCTGACACTGGCCTGGTGGGTGCTGCCCTGCCCTGGGATCCAAGGCTGATCATCTCAGCCAGGAGAGGACTAGGGCTGAGAGGCCTGCCTGCCCACCCCTAGCCTTGCCCCACTCTGCCTCCCAAACCCTCCCTGGGCCCTCCCAGCAATCCTGGGTACCTGGGAGTACAGACTCTTTCTCTTCCCACACCCAGCATTGAATCCCCCAGCCCCAAACACTGCTCCAGTGTCCCGGCTCCTGCTTTCCCCACCCTGCCACTCCCACGGAGGCCAGAGCAATATCCTGACTTCAGTGCCCATACCCTACCCCCTGCCTCTGCTCTTGTCTAGAAACGTCCTTCTATTTTTTCTTCACCTCAGAGGTCACTCTCTCAGAAAACTGCCTCATGCATTCAGCAAGAAGCTAGGATTACTCATCATTCAGTCATTCAACAAGCAGCCAGAATCATTCGTTCATTCACTTAACTAGCAGCCAGGTCATTCAGTCATTCAATAAGCAGCCAGAATCATTCATTCATTCACTTAACTAGGAGCCAGGTCATTCAGTCATTCAATAAGCAGCCAGAATCATTCATTCATTCACTTAACTAGGAGCCAGGTCATTCAGTCATTCAATAAGCAGCCAGAATCATTCATTCATTCACTTAACTAGGAGCCAGGTCATTCAGTCATTCAATAAGCAGCCAGAATCATTCATTCATTCACTTAACTAGGAGCCAGGTCATTCAGTCATTCAATAAGCAGCCAGAATCATTCATTCATTCACTTAACTAGGAGCCAGGTCATTCAGTCATTCAATAAGCAGCCAGAATCATTCATTCATTCACTTAACTAGGAGCCAGGTCATTCAGTCATTCAATAAGCAGCCAGAATCATTCATTCATTCACTTAACTAGGAGCCAGGTCATTCAGTCATTCAATAAGCAGCCAGAATCATTCATTCATTCACTTAACTAGGAGCCAGGTCATTCAGTCATTCAATAAGCAGCCAGAATCATTCATTCATTCACTTAACTAGGAGCCAGGTCATTCAGTCATTCAATAAGCAGCCAGAATCATTCATTCATTCACTTAACTAGGAGCCAGGTCATTCAGTCATTCAACAAGCAGCCAGAATCATCCGTTCATTCACTTAACTAGCAGCCAGGTCATTCAGTCATTCAACAAGCAGCCAGAATCATTCGTTCATTCACTTAACTAGCAGCCAGGTCATTCAGTCATTCAACAAGCAGTCTAGGTATGGACCATCCGCAGGGTATTTGCTCCTCTGTCGTAGAAGAACTTTCCAAGACTTCTGAGGGAAGCTACTGGGTCCTGCTAAGGCCTCTAGCCCTGTCTAGGTATGGACCATCCTCAGGGTCTTTGCTCCTCTGTCATAGAAGAACTTTCCAAGACTTCTGAGGGAAGCTACTGGGTCCTGCTAAGGCCTCTAGCCCTGGCAGCCTCAAATTCCCCCGGGGTAGAGCACCCAAGTTCCCTGTTTTTAAGATACCTCCTGCATGCTTTTCAGAAATATCTCCTGGGTGCCAAGCATCTGTTGATGATAACCACAGCATTAAAAGGCACATTTTCAAGGTCATTAAGACTGATTGTAATTGGCTTCTTTGTTACAAACACCTCATTTCACACACAAGTGCTCAGCCCAAGGCAGGAGCCGGCGGTGCATCCAGGCAGCTGTGAGTGGGATGAGGAGGCAGCGAGCTTGGTGCCACAGGACGCGCCCCCCACTCACCTCCTTGCAGTTCTCCGAGTTGGAGAAGTGGATAAGGTCGTCGTTGTACATCTCCTGGGTGTTGATGATGTCGCTGTACTCCTTCTGGCTCAGGTCCTCGGGGTTGATGCCGTTGGCCCGCAGGAACTCCTGGTAGGCCACGCTGAAGGCCTGCCCGATGGACTGGGCGATGAGCTGCGCCTGCGGGGAGGAGCCGCCACTGGAGTCGGGCGTGGACGCAGCACAGGCTCCACGGGCCAGCGAGGGCTCTCAGTGGGGCTGGGTGCAGGACGTGCACAAAGCCTTCAAGGGGCCCTGCTTGGCTTTAAAAGAACACGAGGAAACTGTCTTCCCCCAACATCCCACCTCGGGCTGCACGGGGTGATCCCCACTGCTCCCACCTGAGCTGCTCGATGGCCCAGGTGCCACCAGGTGGCGCCGTTGACCCAGACACACGTGGAGCTGGCATGGGGGGGAGGGGGTGGAACAGGACGAGGGAGGGTAGGGCCTCTGTGAGGGCTAAGGGGTTGGGGTGATGGGACGGCCAGGATGTGGGGTCTTAGGGTTTGTGGACGCCATGATGCCCTAAGGCCTCTGGTTCTGTCTTCACCTGATGAAGAGCACCTGGCTGGGAAGGGTGGTCTGAGGGCATTGGACCCCTTCACCACCAGACTTGAAGCCCACTCCCCACTGCCCGTGGAGTCCACATTGGGCTCTCTGGGACCCCTCTTCCACCCTCCTTCCCTGTGCTTACACCCCACCCCACCCCACACACAGCATGGAAGCTCCTGGGGAGGAGCCCAAGGGAGCCTGGCTCCGTGGGGATGTGAACCTCCTTTGGGTACAGTCCATAAGCTGCTGGTGTCTTCCTGCCAGCTGCTGTCCCATTTCCCCCTCACCCTGGGCTGGACCATCTCCTGAGGGCTCTCTCTGGGGCTGGCTGAGGCACACACTCCAGTTCCTTCAGACAAGGGCCCCCGCCCACTCCTGCTCACAGCCATGCCTGCAGGTGTCCACAGCTGGGGACCTGGGCCCAGCCTGCAGGAGCTGGAGAAGAAGGGGACCAGCACCTCGCCCTGTGGGCTTCATCCTCCCTGCCTCAGCCCCAGAGCAGCTGAGCTCCACTGCACAGGGGACACTGAGACTCTGAGAGGGGCATGTTCTATTTTCTCCTGGGTGTTCCACTCTGCCCTGCTCCCACGCAGTGCCCACCTGGATGGAGCCCCCATTGGGTCATCCCCTCTGGGCAGCTGCTCAGGGCCCTCACCCCCCACCGCTGTGAGTGTCACACTCCTTCAAGACCCCAGAGCCCCATTCACCACCCCTCTGCCCTCAGCCTTGTCTCCTGTTGAACTGGGAAAATCATGGCCACCATGGTGTCCTCCAATTGAACTCTCTGCCACAACCATTCATATGGGCTGCCACCTCGGAGGCACGTTCTGCTCCCTGCTCCTTGGCGACATTCCCACCAGCTGACCGGTCACCGTTTACCACTTGGCCTGCATCCTGCCTCACACTGTCACCCCCCCACCCCCATGTGCCAGGTCTCTTGCACATTCTCAAGCCCTCAATCACACAAAATGCCCACTGACCTCTGTTAATTCAGTGGAAAGAACACGTGTGCACTATTTAAATGTCCTCGCTTAGCAATGTGTCACTGCTTAAGAGCATTTCAAGTTGACTTCAACTTCTTTGGAAGAACACGACTGTCCCCCTACCCCCACGTCTGAACCCTGTCTTCAAACACAGTTTCTGCACCATATTTCATGATCATGCAAATATTGGGGCCCTTCCCTCCTGCTCCAGGTTCCTGAGACACCCTCAAGTCCTTCTGTAAGAACGCCCCAGCCAGCTGTCTGTGGAGGGGGTAATTTTTAAAAATTCCCCTCTGGGCCCGCCTGGTGGCGCACTGGAGAGTGAGCTGCTTGCAAGCTCCCGCCAAGGGTTCGGATCCCATGTGGAGACCGGTTCCACTCACTGGCTGAGCGTGGGGCGGGCGCAACACCGAGGGTTGCGATCCCGTTGCCGGTCCCCGGTACGGGCACGACACCGAGGGTTGCGATCCCGTTACCGGTCAGTAAAAAAGACAAAAAGGAAAAAAAAATTCCCCTCTGG
>NW_007733138.1:66647-82791 GCF_000696425.1 Galeopterus variegatus | reverse complement strand
CTTACCGGTCAGTAAAAAAGACAAAAAAAAAAAAAATTCCCCTCTGGCAACAGCAGCAGGAACAGCTCAGCCGCAGCCTCCCTGGTGGTCCCTGAGTGAGATCAGGCTGCAGGGGGCTGGGGCCTCTCCTGAACTCACTCACCTCTTGGCCCCTGATGCTCCATGCTCCGCCCCCTCCAGGCTCATAATAACACTCCCAGCCCATTCAAGGAAGGAGTCAAATAGTCTATGGTCTCTTAGGGAGTTGATTGCATTGTAAATGTCAGGACTCTTTTTTAACTTCTCACGAAGTGAAGTACTAAACCTCAAGTGTAGATGCGCCCCCCTTTCTGCAAGCCTGGCATGTGAAAATGTGCATTTTAACAACAGAACCCTTAGGCAGAGACCAACTTCATTGGGGAGCGCCTGGCTGTGCGTTCACTCACGTCCTCCGACTCGAACACGTGGCAGATCATCTTGTACTGTTTCTTCCCCTCCTGGGCCCCGGGCGTGGTCTCAATGCAGTCCTGAGAGGCTGACCGGGGCATGCGGCGTCTGGCCATCAGCACCACGATGTTCCCGATGTCAGCGATGTAGGAGATGGTGCGCAGGGCGTGGTCCATCATGGTTTCCTGTTGGGAGAGGGACAAGAGGCCACGTTAGAGACCGTTCTGGGGGACAAGTCATAAAAGACGCTCTAGTTCAGGCTTTCGCCACCTTGACAATGCTGACATCCGGGGCCCAATCATTCTGTCTTGTGGAGGGCTGTCCTGTGCCCTGTGCCCTGTGCCCTGGAGGATGTTAGGAGCATCGCCAGGCTCTACCCACTAGATGCCAGTAGAACCTTCCCCTTCCCGTGTAACAACCAAAAATATCTCCAGCCATTGCCGAATGTCCCCTGGGGAGCAAACTGCCCCAGCTGAGAACCATGGCCCTAGTTAGAGCATTTTAAGGCAGTGATTCCCGGTTAAAGTGACTCTGCCTTCACCTTTGCCCCGGCTTCCAAAATGGGACTCTGCCGACACTTGGGAGGCAATGCCTGGAGAGCAGAGGAGGAACACGTCAAGGCCGATGTTTTCCACCAAATGAGCTCCTTCCAGCGAGCCCAAGCTGCCTGGGCCAGGTCAGGAGACACCGAGGCTGCAGCCTGACTCTCATGGATGGGTCTCCTCAGCCGACTTTGGCTCCTTCGGCCCCGGCAGGTCCATCACCCCCCATGGCTTCTGTCATCTGACTGGAACTCCACTGAGCACCTTGTTCACGACCCCACCTAACAAGGCTGCACACAAAGGCTCTGAAAAGTAACCAGCTGGTCTTTTGCATCTTTGTCTTCCTTTCACAAAAAATGGGAGCTCCAGCAGCCCAGGGAGCCCTTCTCTCCCCAACGGTATCAGTTTCTGCAATGGATGCTACCCTTCATTTGTCTCTGGGCTGATTTGTTTTCTGGCCAAAGCTAGGAGGGTGGTTCATAACCACAAGAGTCACCCTCCTGGCAGGGACCTGGGAAAGGAGGCAGTCGGGAGTGGCTCTTCAGCATTTCCGGATGTCTGGCCACTGTTAGAAACGCCTGCATCAGTCCCCCAGGTCCCAGTTCACGTCCACAGCTCGGCGCCCTCCTCNCTTTTGCATCTTTGTCTTCCTTTCACAAAAAATGGGAGCTCCAGCAGCCCAGGGAGCCCTTCTCTCCCCAACGGTATCAGTTTCTGCAATGGATGCTACCCTTCATTTGTCTCTGGGCTGATTTGTTTTCTGGCCAAAGCTAGGAGGGTGGTTCATAACCTGTATCAGTTTCTGCAATGGATGCTGCCCTTCATTTGTCTCTGGGCTGATTTGTTTTCTGGCCAAAGCTAGGAGGGTGGTTCATAACCACAAGAGTCACCCTCCTGGCAGGGACCTGGGAAAGGAGGCAGTCGGGAGTGGCTCTTCAGCATTTCCAGATGTCTGGCCACTGTTAGAAACGCCTGCATCAGTCCCCCAGGTCCCAGTTCACGTCCACAGCTCGGCGCCCTCCTCGCAGACAGAGGCTGCGGCCCTCGCTCCTACCCCGGCCACTTCAGCCTCCACAGCCTTGCTCACCTGTCCCCGACTCTCCAGCCCCTCTGCCAACTTTTAACTTTTCAATCAAACCAATTTCCTGCCAAACTCTCTTTTCCAGACCATCCTAAACAGTGCTTTAGAGGAAGCTCTCAGGCTGCTACTGGCTGCCCATGACCAGGCGAGTCACCCAAACACTTCGGCCAGGCCACGGCTCGTAGATCCTGCTTGGCCCACCTGCAAGCCTGTGTCCTCCTTGCTGTTGCTCTGGCCTAGTAGGGACTCCCACGGGGACCCAAGGCCTGCCCGGGGCCACTGCTCAGTTAGTCATCTCTGGGAGAGCCACCACTTCAGCTAACCTGTTGGGGCTTCCCTCTCAGTGGCTGCCCACTCCCCAGGACCCAGACGGTTTGGATGAGGGCACCCTGGCCTCCCTCTTCAGTACTGCCCCGTCCTCTCCTGAGCACACGGGCACCAGGCCCAGCTAGACAAGGGCCTCCTCAGAACAGGGCACATCTGCTTCTTCTGCCAGCTCCAGCTGACCTTCAGTGACATAACAGGGGCTCCGAATCAGCGGGTGAACTCACTGAACACCACAGCAACAGCTCAGGCACCCACCGTTCTCCGGCAGGAGCAGTCTGCGACATTTCCATCACGGAGCAAACACTCAGAGGAGGCTCTAGCAGGCTCAGTTCGGATGGTGTGCGCAAACGCAAGCATTCCCTGTGCATGGTGCGGGTGGGAGGCCCTGCGGCAGTGGCGTTTGGTCCCCATCCCACAGCAGAGCTGCTCGGACGGACAACTGAGCCACCGGTCCCTGCCCAGGCAGACCCAGGAGGCTGGGCTCGCAGCTGGCAAGGGGTGTGGAGGTGGGGACTGGACTTCTACATCACCAGCTGTCTCTCCTGTAAAGGACCAGGAGTCCCCAGCATCAGGGAACCCCAGCTGTGGCACCACAGAGGGATGCTGCGAGGGGAGGGAAATGACCCAGAACTCGGGAAAGCAGACCCTGCTTCAGATCACCACAACGGGAACAGGTTGTGGAGAACTCAGACCCAGGTGGGCCACTGAGCTGGAGCAACAGGAAGAAAGAGCGGGTGGCAAGGTGCTTGCTACTGAAAACCAGAGGCAATGAAAGCGTCCTTTAAACTCGCACAAGCAGAGGCGAGGGTCACTACGGCTGCCTGGCTTCGACAAGAGAAATTGGAGGACTCCTTAAACCAATGCTCAAAGACCACCAGTGTGGTCACTCAGATGGCACGCGTGGGGACCCACCTCCCTCCTGTGGAGTCCTCTGCTCACAGGTGCACTGGCAAGGTGACAAGGGCCCTGTCCATGGCCCGGATGTCATCAGTGCCCTTTGTACAACAGACTCTGTCCCCTCCCCACCCTGCTTGTCTGGCACAGCTCAGCTGACCCCGAGCCCTGCCCCTGGGCACTCTGGTTCCCCCAGCATGTTGGGCCTGCCGAAGATCTCAGGGGTGTGCTCTTCACCTCAGATCCTAATTATTAGTAGCCTGTCACTGGGGAAGCCAGAGCAGAGTGTGGAAACTCTGAGGTTGCCTGCTCTGTGGCTCTGGAACATTCCTGTCTGCAGAAACCTGTGAGGCCACGGCATCTCCAGCAGCCACAGAGAGGATCCTTCACAGACCCGTAAGGCAGAACTCGTGAAGGTGAGCGCCCAGCTAGTCCCCTGCAAAGTGCTAGGTCCAGAAGCAGTGGTGGGGCAGAGGAGGGCGACAGGAAAGGGGCCCCATGTCCTCCAAGGAACAGAAGATCCCCAGTCCTGAGGGGCAACAGGAAGATGCTTTTGAGGTCCAGGGTGGCTGTGATGATCGGCCATGCCTGGCCTGTAGTCCCCCAGACTCAAGGACAGGGCCTGAGAACTGACATCAAAAAAGTCGGGCTGCAGGGAAAACATGATCATCCAAAGAGCCAGCAGGGACAACCAAAGCCGGCAGCAGGGCCCTGCTCTGGGCAGCGTCTGCTGCCCTTGCCTGTGCCTTGGAAGTGGGCAGAGGACTCCAGGCCGCCCCCAGCAGAACTGCATCTCATCCGTGGGCCACGGCACTCCTGGCCAATAGAATGGGAAAGTTTATCCTATTAAGTGCCTACCTCGAAACAGCAGGCAAAAGGAAACTGAGGCCTCTGCTTTTGTCCACCCCCATGAACTGACTCCTCTGTGCCTCGTTAGAGCTTTAATTTACAGGCCCTGTTCAGAATCCAAAGACCCAGGAGGACAGAAGGAGGAGCTATCCCAGCTCCACGACACACCTCGCTGCCTCCTCTCTCCCAAAGAGTCAGGACCCCCAGGAGTGGGGAGCAGGGGAGGGGCTCAGGGCTCCCAGCAGGTCTTCCCACCCACCTCCCACCCTGAGGGGGGCTGCCACCTGCAGGGCTGTGACCTGCTGAGCTCTCTCTGCTCCTCCCAGCAGCCCAGTGACATGGGCATTGTATAAAGGAAAGCGAATGAGAAAAATACACTGACGTTGTTGGGAACCACGATCCGTAGAGAGGGATGAGGAAGAGGTACAAACCCAGGAGTCTGGTCTAGGGAGTTTAAACAGCTGTCTTCTAAATTCTTACCTGTGTGTCTGCATTTAAAACCTTGATCCTCTGGGTGGAGATGAAGAGGTCCACTTCCGTCAGTGTCTGGGAATCCCCTTCGGAATTCTATGAAAGGACAGTGGATACTGTTACAAATCCNGGAGGAGCTATCCCAGCTCCACGACACACCTCGCTGCCTCCTCTCTCCCAAAGAGTCAGGAGCCCCAGGAGTGGGGAGGAGGGGAGGGGCTCAGGGCTCCCAGCAGGTCTTCCCACCCACCTCCCACCCTGAGGGGGGCTGCCACCTGCAGGGCTATGACCTGCTGAGCTCTCTCTGCTCCTCCCAGCAGCCCAGTGACATGGGCATTGTATAAAGGAAAGCGAATGAGAAAAATACACTGACATTGTTGGGAACCACGATCCGTAGAGAGGGATGAGGAAGAGGTACAAACCCAGGAGTCTGGTCTAGGGAGTTTAAACAGCTGTCTTTTAAATTCTTACCTGTGTGTCTGCATTTAAAACCTTGATCCTCTGGGTGGAGATGAAGAGGTCCACTTCTGTCAGTGTCTGGGAATCCCCTTCGGAATTCTATGAAAGGACAGTGGATACTGTTACAAATCCAAAATTCCACTGGGAGTAGACATGTCTCAAAGAAGACATTCAAATGGCCAACAAGTACATGAAAAAATGGTCATCGTCACTAATCATCAGGGAAATGAAAATCAAAACCACAATGAGATGTCACCTCACACCTGTCAGGATGGCTATTACCAAAAAGACAAGAGGTAACAAATATTGGCAAGGATGTGGAGAAAAGGGAACCCTTGTACACTGTTGGTGGGAATGTAAATTAGTACAGCTGCTATGGAAAAATGTATGGAAGTCCTCAAAAAATTAAAAATAGAACTACTGCATGATCCAGAAATCCCACTGCTGGGTATATGTCCAAAGGAAAGGAAAGCAGGACGTCAGAGATGTTTGCACACCCATGTTCAATGCAGCACTATTCACCATCGCTAAGAAATCAACCCGAAGTGTCCATCAGTGGACGAATGGATAAAGCAAATGTGGTATATACACACATGGAATACCACCCAGCCCTAAAAAAGGCTTTTGCAAAGTTACAATGTCATTTACAACAACATGAATGAACCTGGGGGACATTACATTAAGTGAAATAAGCTAGGCACTGAAAAACAAACACTGCATGTTCTCACTCATACGTGGAAGCTAGATAAGCTGAACTCATAGAAGCAGAGAGCAAAATAGTGGTTACCAGGGGCTGCAGCAGATAGCTTGGGGAGAGGTCAAAGGACACAAAATTTCACTTAGACAGGAGGAGTAAGTTCAAGAAAGCTACGCTGCACAACGGGGTGACTACAGTTAACAATATACTGTATTCATGAAAAATGTTAAGAGAGTGGATGTACAATGTCCTTGGCATAAAAAATGATAAAATGCATATGTTAGCTAGATTTAATCATTCCAGTGTATATATATATATATATATACTTCAAAACGTCATGTTGTAGATAGTGAATACATACAATTTTACCTGTCAATGTAAAAAATAAAAACAAACAAAACAAAAAAGTTAACTTGAATGATGGCCTGGCAATTTTATTAATTATCCTGAGTCCTCCTAGAAGGATATGCTACTCCAGCATGAAGTAGCCACCAAAAATCTGAATGCACGCCCCCTGCAGCATTCTGCAGCCAAGTGTGAGTTCCCAGGGCAGTCTGTAAAAGGCACAGAGCAGGAGGGTGGGGAGCCAGCTTCCAGGAAGCTTGAGCACGGGTGGAAGCCGGACACCGGGGGGCTTATGTGATGGCCCCTCCTCCCTTGGCAGCTAGCAAGACCCCTGGGCTAACCCTTGCTGAAGTCAGTGCAAGCAGAGGCGCTGTAGACTCAGGCTACATTTCCTATATTTGGGATTCCAAATATCCCCGGGAAAGGGGGAAGACATTTTCAAAGAAGGTGGATTGAAACACCAGCTTTTCCTTCTGATTTAACAGTCACAATCATGTCGACCCCTCTGCAGCCTTGGCCCAGGATCCACAAAATTCCTGAGGAGACTGAGACCAGGGACTGGTCTGAGCGCTGCCCCAACAGCAACACAGAAGTGGGGAGAAGGTGTCATACCTGTTCTGACCCTGTCCTGTCACCTCCACCAGAGCATACTCAGTTTGTGGCTGTCAGTTGTTTCTATGGACTGTTCTGGAAGCTGAGTGAATCACTTGGGGTCTGCCCCGAACCAGGACAGCCTTTAATCGGTTTGTACATCTGTGAGAATCCTGATTATTACCACACAGTGGCGATAAAATACAAGTTCTATGGGTTTGTCCACGGAGTTGAATAATTCTTTGTGGTCCCTCGGGAGCCCACAGTGGGATGTCTACCACTTCAAAAGAGCAGAAGCTGTGACTTAATCACTCATTGGAAAATCTGAAATAAAAATCTCCCTGCCGACAATTCCTTCAGAATTCTGAGTCACATAGAGGCCTGCATTATAATGATAAATTTGAATTTTAGCTCAGTTTTCAAGGGAAAAGGTCTTTTGGGCTTTCAATCTACCACGGGGAGATATTGCTCTTAACTAACTAGAAAGAGAACAGAGTGCAAAACAATCCGGCTGAAAAACAGATTCCACAGGACTTTTTCTTAGCTTTTAAAAATCGGGTTTTCTATTCAACGTCAACTTACTTTTAACAGTTATATTCTGGGATTATAGCTCGAAACTTTCTTGCTAGAAAGTTTGAGCCAGGGGTAAATTAGAAAAGGTGCAGGTGGACCCTGGTGCTAGTGACAGCCGTTGCTGTGATGCGTTCCATCCGAGACGAGGGCGAACCTGACGCTGACCAGGCTCGAGTGGTGGGTAGATGGACGGAGCCTGAACCCGATCAGTAACAGGGAAGGACAAAGGGACAGTCCTCAGTATGGGTCCTGCAGATGGACACCAGAGAACAGGACGGGCCATGTGAATTGGGGACCGTTTCACTGTAGCCACCAGCGTGTCTGTGGGCAGGGCGTCCCCCTGCCAGGACCGTGCTTGCTTCTGGGTGCCAGGCTCACCCACTATCACCAGCTTCACCAGCTGTGGGCAGACCAGAAAAGGGGCTCTCAGCAGCCGTCCCGAGAATCTCATGCCCCCAAAGGAAGAACAACCCTTAATCAAATGTAATCAGTTGCCTCCCTGATGGCTGCTGATGCCTTTTTAAAGCTGGGTCTGCTGTGCCCGACCCCTCCAGAGGTGGTGACTCTGTAGGATTTCTGGACCTGCAGACCCCAGGAGCAGGCAGCGGTCTATAAGGACTCCCCTACTCCTGCTGCCCCCCTGCCTGGGCAGCCCAAGGATGGACTGGGAGGCTGCAGGTGAGGGGCTCCTCTTCTTTGGGGGCAGCACACCCCAACTGCACGTCTGCAACCCAGGCCCGTTCTGCTTTACCCAGAGGCAGCTAGAGGAAAGTTTGCCTGGGCTGAGATGGGTTAGTTCCTTCTGCTCCTGCGGCTGGAGGGGAATCAAAGGAGCCTCCGCTGGCAAACAGCAAAGGTCGGAGGTGGACAGAAGTTCCACTGAAGGCGGAAGGGAGCCCCCAGATGGGGTGCTCTGGCCACAGAGCCAGGAAGCAGCATTCCGTACATCACGGTGTGGAGGGGGACTAAATCTCCTGCTGTTGAAGTACAGAGGGCAGTGGTGGGCAACACACCAGAGCCAAGTCTCCCTGGCTTTGCCTGGGGCCCCCCAACACCAAGCACTGTGACGCTTTCTGAGTGAGCAGGACAGTTAGAAAACCCCCAGCATTTACTAAATGACCAGGTTGACACACACATGACTAAATGTCAACCCCATTTTTAAAAGTCTGTCGTGCTCCAAAAACTGTTTCAATAGAGAAAGAATCTCCCAGGCAAACTGAGCTACTCATCATCCTGATTTAGTAAATTAAACTTAATGAGTCTTTAAATATCAGGACAATTTAATTGATACTGAACAGGAGGCCCAGGCACTAGATCCATCACACTGTCCTATCAAATGCCATGTGAATCGGGGGCCTTGCCGCATTAACCCCGCGCTGGCACACAGGCGCCTCTAAGAAAATAGGATAAAAAGGAGCAACTACTACTTCTGCTGTAAATGAGCAATTTTTTTAAAAAAGAGTCTGTGGGTTTCATTCAAAAGTCGAATATTCACCTTCCAAAGGAAGAGAAAAAACTGCTTTGTAACATTACTTGGATCCCCGTGGAAACCCCCCACTGCACGAGACAAGCCACAGAGCACAAGCAAACGTCACCGTCCCAGGCCACAACGGTCCTACACACCGCTTTTTTCTTGATCTTAGCAGCTTTCTGCATCCTCTGAGCAGCATGTAAGAGAAAAAGAAAAACAGGTGGGCATGGGAGAAGAAAGGTGTGCCAAGGTTATTTCACTCTCACAGTCAACGCCCCAGTACTCAGACCGGGCGCATGGAGAGGTGCCCTGCAGGGACAGGTGGACAGCCACCACTTACATCCAGCACATGCTGATCAAGAAGCCCACACACGTGCCCCTGGAGAGCTAGAAATGGCTGTCGGCGCATGGAGAGGTGCCCTGCAGGGACAGGTGGACAGCCACCACTTACATCCAGCACATGCAGATCAAGAAGCCCACACACGTGCCCCTGGAGAGCTAGAAATGGCTGTTAACCACCCCATCTATGGAGGACACAATTGAGGTCAGGACAGATACAATTAACTGGCAGGAGGGTGGGCGAGATCTTGGCAGCAGAGGTCTTGGATTCTGCCAAGGGTCCTGAGCAGGACGGGCGCAGGCTGCCCGCGGTGGCTTTGCTTTCTCCTGACTGCCATGATGGCCTCATGGTACCCCTTCCTTTGCCTCTGTTAAATGAGGTCAGTGTATGGTGAGGACAGGGGAGGGTCGACCTTGCTTCCCACCCCCATGGGCTGGCAGCATCTGCAGACCCTGCTGCTCAGAGGGGGTGCCGCCTCTGCCCTCTCTCCTGACGCCATTTAGCTTTGTGGATGTGGCCTGATCGTCCCCTTGCTCCGCCTCACCCACCATTCAAATCCAGATGATCAACACACACCAAGAGCTGCAAGTACGTCAGTTGTCAGTGTTTTTCTTGAGGTCATGAATTCAAACACAACATAATTTAGTTTCTCCCCTTTCTAGAAGTACTTCGAATGGTGCTAAAAATACACATACTGTGGACCTGAGGTTCCAAATACATCAGAACAATCATTTCTTAAAAAATCATGCTTCCTGGGGAATGGGTGGACTGCTCATTATTAAGGAGACAGTTGTCCCTGTACCCTGCCCCCGAGTCCTCCCACTAAGGCAGAGGCCTCCCTCTGCCTCGCCCGGCACCTGGGCCATGCCAAGCTGGACAGAGCGCCTGTGCCCCATCCATGTCGGTGCCCCCGGAGGGAGCTCCTGAGCCCACCCAAGGGGGCGCCTTGAGGCCGGAGCCCCGCTACCTTGACCCGGCTGACGGCCTCCTGCGCTTGCATCATCCTGATGTTCTTGGAGGGGTTCCGCTCCGAGAGCAGCTGGGTGGACCCCAGGTAGTTGGCAGCAAAGATGATACCATCAATGAGGTCTTCCGGCTCACAGGGCCCTGGAACTGGAGAAGGGCACAGAGTTAGCGTCTGCCTGAGCAAAACCGCCCTGAACAGAGGGCTGGCGCGCCTGGCCACGGCACAGGGAACACGACTCCTTACCCAGGCTGCGTGGTGGGAGTAGCTGTGCAAAATTAACACACAGGCCAGAAAACTCTGTCGGGAAGACAATTCCGGGTTCCCAAGCGACTGTCACTCAAAGCAGCATGGCCTCCACAGGACAGGCACATGCTGCAACCCCAGAAGGCCTCACTTCCCCAAAACCACAGCACTTCCCATGTTTCTGCGGAGGCCCCTGGAACTCATGACGGTGACCTGCGACTGTGCCCCCTCCTCTGCTGGGGGCTTCTCCTCCACATCTGTCCTGCAGGGCTCCTCTTGCTGGCTGCCTCTCAGCACCCCTCATCCAACACACCTCAGGCCCGGGATGGGCAACACGGTCCTCATTCCCTCTGCTGCCTCTAGACCACCGCTGCCCAACAGAACTTTCCGCTGTGATGGAATGCTCCGTCTCTGTGCTGTCCTGTACGGGAGCCACTGGCTGTACGTGGCTTTGAGCACCTGAACTGTGGCTCCTGCAACTGAGGAACTGAATCTTTCTCCTGCATGTAATTTTAGTTTGCTGAAATATAAAGAGCCACATATTAGCAGCTAGTGACTCCTGCACTGGACAGCACAGCTTCAGAAGGGGGTCAGCAAAACTTTTCTGGAAAGGGCCAGAGAGTAATTAGTTTACATTGTGTGTTCTCTCTTGCAACTCTTTGCTTTTGCAGACAAGCAGCCACAGACACTGTGGAAATGAGCAGGTGTGGCTGTGTTCCAATAAAACTTTCATATAAAATCAGGTGGCCAGGAGGATTTGGCCTTGGGGCCGCAGTCAGCCGTCCTCTGAACTAGTCTAGACTGTGGTTCAACCTTCCTCTCTGCCCACGCCGCCTGCCTTCACCACTCTGACCCTGCCCACCTCCCGGCTAGAGGCCTCCTTCTTGGGGACCTTGCCCCTGCCCCCCCAGGCTCTTCCTCCTGCCCCAGTTGGCCCACCCTAAGCCACCTGCACTTCCTCAGCCCATTGCTAAAGCCATCAGCTCGCCCAGCTTGGGTGCCACTGCCCACCACCTCAATGACACTGTCCAATACCCTCAACTCTCTTGCCCCACATGCTCTGTCTGCCCCAGGGGTCCGGCAAAACTTTGATCTGTTTCCTCTAGGCCTGTGGCTGGAAAAAACCTCCCAACAGGGCCAACTGGTGTCATGAGAAGTTCCTTGTAAATTCATGGACGTACATACCCTCAGCACTCCTTGGCAACTCTAACCCACTTCTCTGAGCAGCTTCCCTCCTCCTCTCTGCAAGAGCTGTTCATGTCTCTCTCTGTCTCCTTGAACTTCCAGCTGCCCCTCCCTCACCTGCACATGACAGACCCTCATGGTGCACATCTGACCAGCTCGCTTCTCTGTGCAGCAGTGGGGTCCCCACTTGGTATCTGAGGATCACCTGAGATCCCACCCCTCTCTCCCTACCGGACCCTTGTCCCTCCCCCATGCACTTTACTGGGTCCTGTCAATTGGGTGCTCCCCACGGCTTTCAGATATCCTCCCGTGTCCCCAGGTGGAAGAAGAAACTTCCACTGCATCCCTGCACCAGGGGACCCCCTCTTTTCTCCCTCTTATAGCTAAAGATCTAGAAGGAAGTGCCTGCTGCTGCCCCTGCCCTCCTCCCCAGCCACACTGGCCTGGCTGCTGTCTCCACTGCCCGTGACGTCTGTGCCACACATCAGGGGCTCTTTGGCCATCACTTCACCACTGACTCCTTCCCGAGTCATGTCAGAACTCATGAACAGAATGTCTATGTCCTCCCAAATTCATGTGGAAATCCTAACCCCCAAGGTGATGGTATCGGGAGAAGAGGCCGACGGGAAGTGATCAGGTCACGTGAGTGGAGCCTTCATGGATGAGATTAGTGCCCTTAGAGCAGCGACCCCCAAGAGCTCGCTCGCTCAGTCCACAGTGAGGACACAGCAAGGAGCTGGCCATCTGTAACCCCCAACAGAGCCTTCACAAGAACCCCACCATGCTGGCACCCTGATCTCAGACTTCCAGCCTCCAGAACTGTGAGAAATAAATGTCTGTTGTTTCTAAGCCATAGTTCAGGGCTTCAGGTCAAGATGGTGGAATAGACAGTCCCCAGTGTCACTCCCACAAATCAACCAATTTACAATGATTAAAAAGCAACGACAGCAAAGCTGGGGCCACTAGAGCTCAGGGGAAGGGGAGGAGAGACCTATGGAGTGCATGAAGGTGGGAGAAGGCATGATGAGAGAAAGAATGGATCTCTCTGACCATTTCAAGCCCTGGTTGCTTCCAGGCTGGAGTTGGTGAGTGCACGGAGCTGTGTCCTTCAGAAGAAGTTGCTTGGAGGTGACAGGGGAGAAGAGGGCCTTGGTGTCCCCACAGGCCAGCAAGACTGTTAACAGGGTTCCCATGGACCCACATAGGAATGAGGGGCCACAGACAACTGAAAAACAGGAGCCACTCAGATGCTGGTGAGTCACTGCAAGGGACTGGAGCATGGCCCATCTCATGGGAAGTGTTTGGGGTGTGGGTGATGGGGGAGATGGGCCACGAGGGGAACACTGGGGCACAGCAAGGACAGCTGATCTGCACCCCAGTCAGCGTAGAATCACTCAGAAGAGACTGGTCAGGAATATAAAACTGCAGGGGGTGCAGTTTGATGAGAACAGTTGGGCTTAGACCAGAGTTTCCACACAGCCGAGGTGTATCAGATCTCACAAGACCTGGAAGTGCTTAAAAGGTCAACAATTAAAACCTGAGTTGCACATAAAGCCTCCCCCAGGGAATCCGCAGCAAAGTAGCAATTTAGCTCAACCACAGGACTCATGTGCTGGTCCCCACAGGAAGTTCCCCATTTTATTAGTAAGCAAAGGACAACAAATTAGTTCCAGTGCAGAGTTTAAGTGGTGGGAACAGTGAATAATCCAACACTGAACTGAAAGAAAAAACAAAATACCCACAGATCACAAAGTTGGATATTAACCAGTAAAGTTTAACACCACTGAAGAACACCAATAAAACCTAGAAGGACCAGAAGTCCCCCGGACTCCCAAGCTTGGGAATGACTTGGGAGGGGAGGGCTGTGGATGAAGAACACCAATAAAACCTAGAAGGACCAGAAGTCCCCCGGACTCCCAAGCTTGGGAATGGGGAGGGCTGTGGGCCTCAGCCAGAACCCCCTGATGACACCCAGCCCAGAGACGACCACTGAGCTGCCACCAGAAATGCCCTGGGCACCTGAGCCAGGGCAGTGGGGGCCAAGAACCTCAGCCATGCCCCACCGACATCTGCAACTAGCCCAGTGACAATCATCAAGCCACCACAGGAAGCACCCCAGGCCCTTGAGCCAAGGTGGTCGGGGTCAAGGGCCTCAGCCACCCCCCCGTGACATCAGCAACCAGCCCAGCAACAACCACCGAGCTGCCACAGGAAGCACCCTAGGCTCCCAGGCTGGCACAGTGGGGAACTGAGGGCTTCAGCCACACCCCCTTGTCATTTGCATACAGCCCAGCAATGACTGAGCTGCTGCTGGAAGCCCCCTCATCTCCCCTGCCAGAATGAGGGGGCTGTCACAGGCCTCTACCATACCCTCCCTCCTGCCTCTTCCTCCCACCTTATTTCCCTGCCCTTTTCCATCTCCCCCTCCCCCTCCAACTGCTCTGTAACATCTTAGAACGTAAAAATATAATAATATTAATAAATAAATAATTGTTTTTTTAAAAAGCCATGGTCTATGGTACTTTGTTATAGCAGCCCAAACTGAGACGTGAATCTACCACTCCCAGGTCCCCTCCATGCTACCACGAGAGGGTCCTTCTGGACCAGAAACCCAATACATTTTTCTCCCCTCTGTCAGGCCTTCCACTGCAGTCAGGATGGAAGCTGAAGTCCCTGTGCCTCAACACCCCATGTTCCCGTTTGCAGTAAGTGCATGTGGCAGGCAGGGAAAGTTTTGCTGGACTCTATCACCCCAGTGGCAACACCCCCAGAAACTGGAGTCCCAGGCTTCCACTCAGGCACTGCGAGCTCAGTGAGTGACCGGCTGGGAGAGGCCGTCACTCACCCTGAAGTGGCCTGAGATGTGAACTTGAGGCTGCATCAGCACCAGGCCGACACTGGATTCAGTGCACATTTTCTAACCTACCCTCCGAAAAGTTAGCTCCCTTTAACCCACAGGAGGAAATGGCACACACCTGTAGGGGTGCCTGGGAAGAAACCTGTGCATTATGATTTCACTTCAGTAAACCTCAGCCTGTGAACTTTTAAAGCACCTGTCATCTCTCTCATACCGGTCACAGCTTGTGCACTGAAGCCAATTTTATAATGCACATTAGAAGAAAGCAAAGTGTTCTGAAGTTTAATAAAATCTAGTATTAGTGATAACGGTTCCCGGCAGGTCCTGACTTAGCAATGCCCCGGGTCAGCTCCCCTCTGGTGGCACAGGTCACCCTCCCATATGAAGCCACTGCATGGGGACCCCTCCCTTTCTCACCCCTGACCCTGACAACCTCCCCCATTAGCTTCCTGAGCATATGTCCCCTCCTCTCGGGAACTCATGTGCTGCTCAAGGGATCTCTGGTAACCCAGAAGCCTCTGCCAGACTCTTGCAAAGACCAAGGCAAATCCCTTGCTCCCAGCCTGGTCTGCAGAAGCCACTGATGTCTCTGGACCTCCCTGGCCCTCCCCCACAGATGGACACTCCAGCTATTTCCACAGCCTGTTGGCAACACCTTTACACCAGTCTGAAGCCCCAAGCTCCCACCCTAGCCCGTCTCTGTCATCTGAGGGAGCTCATGTCCTTCAGTGACCATGCAGGGACTAGGTCTGGAGGGGAACTGCCCCTCAGCTGACCTCACCACCACATCCCCCCCCTAAGGCCGAATTGCTGCATCTGGAGGAGGTCTGTGGGTGGGAGCAGTGCTGTGCAGCCAGAACATGCTCTGCAGCATGGATGCAAGGGCCCCCAGGGGTGGGCAGGGGCCGGCGGGGCACCCCAGAGTCTGGCAGGTGGATAAGCTCACCCTTTGTGTGTTTAAATAGGCAACCCAAGAAGCACAAAGAGCCCTGGCAAATGTCCACATCATGGGTTTCTCATCCTATGGTTACTATCATCTTCCCTAAAGGCCAGTGCAAGCTGCTGTCCTCTCTGTTGTTGGGACGACAACTTCATCAACCAGGGCTTATCCACATTCCTCCAGGCCACTCACCCTGGCCTCCAACTCGGTGCTGGATCTGGTAGGAGAGAACAGCCTACCAAGCTACCTGGCAGGACCTTGGTCCCACAAGGACAGTCAGAGAGACCCTCCCCCCTCCACCCACCTCAGCAAAGATCTCTCATCATCAGTGAGCCCTTGTCCCACAGCACTGGACACCAGTACCCTCCCCCATGCATGCACACACAAATGCACACACATACTCATGCATGCATTCACATACACACATGCATGCACATGCACACATGTATGCATACACACACGCATGCACACAAAGCACACAATGCATGCACACGTATACACGAATGCATGCGCACAGGCACACACAGCCAGAGAGCAGCCTCTCATGCAGGGACAGGATCATGGCTCCGTCCCACAGTGCCATGCCTCATATACCGGGCTGGTACACCTGCTGGGGGTTATGATGAAATGCCTGCTAAGGCAGCCAGGCCTTCATATACAATGTGGCACTTTCTGGGGGCAGCATGGGAAGTAACGATTTTGGTGGCAGCTACTTTAGATTATTAAAGTAATAAAGTATCCAGTATTACCACAAGCCCAAACAGGGACTACAAAGAGAGACTGCCATCAGTTCTGAGACCTGAAGGGGAGTTAACCCTGGCAGCCGGTGGCTCAGCACCGCAGCCCCTGGGAGATGGTCTGTCCACCTAATGGGCATTCTGGACAG
>NW_007733138.1:65167-66337 GCF_000696425.1 Galeopterus variegatus | reverse complement strand
TCTTTTTCCGTGTCCGGCAACGGATTGCAACCCTCAGTGTTGCCCCCGTACCGGACCGGGGACCGGCAACGGGATCGCAACCCTCGGGGTCGCTCCCGCGCCTCACTCAGCCAGTGAGCGGGAACCGGTCTGTATGTGGGATCCGAACCCTCGGGCGGGAGCGCCACCGCACTTCCCAAGCGGCGCACTTATCCAGTGCGCCACCGGGCCAGCCCCTGCCATCAGTTCTGAGACCTAAAGGGGAGTTAACCCTGGCAGCTGGTGGCTCAGCACCGCAGCCCCTGGGAGATGGTCTGTCCACCTAATGGGCATTCTGGACAGTGTGTGTGAACAGGCCCAGTCCCCACAGGCCATGTCCCTGTTCTCCCTGTTAAATAAAACTTGTGAGTGGCCATTGATTTGGACTAGGCTCCTGTATTGGGCCCAACAGACCAAACCAACATGGAGTCATTCATGCTAAATGAAACTAATTAACTTAGGAACACACACTTGTGTAACAAAGAGCTGGGTTTTGGTCAGTCGCAGCCACTGAGCTCTTGTCAGCCTCAGGCAGCCAGCTGACACAGGGACAGGGCCCAAGCTATGACCAATCAAGTGTCTATGCCTCACCCCCATATCCTCTCCACAAACACTGTCTGACCACACTGCTGATGGAGTCCCTACACCTGCTCTGCTTCTCAGGGCTGCCCGATTCTAGAATCGTGAATAAAAGCTAATAAAGGTCATTAAACTAAATTTGTTGTCATTTGGTCCCATGACACCCCTTTTACAGTGTCCTGGCTATGGGGATGGTTGTCCTCCTCTGCCTCCAGCACCTGGACCACACCTGTTTTTCCTACCCCAGCTGCCTTGCCCTGGGCTGCCTTCTCCCCAGTGAGCGTGGTTCGGAGATGTCCATCATTTGCCCAAGGTCACCCCATAGTGGCGCCCAAGCAGTGACTTATACTGACCAGTAGATGGCGTCACTTTGCTGTGCAGGAAAGAGCCAATCCTCCCAGCCGCCCTGGGGTATCGCTGGCCTCACACCCTCAGGGGGCCCTCAGGCCCTGTCCCCAGGCAAGTATCCACAGGTCTTGCATGTGTCGTGGGGGCTGCATGGCGTCCTATGAGCCCCAGTCCCTGGGGAGTTGGGGTGATAGGCCTTCCTAGGCCACGGCCTTCTGACCCTTC
>NW_007733138.1:24733-64534 GCF_000696425.1 Galeopterus variegatus | reverse complement strand
TCCCAGCCGCCCTGGGGTATCGCTGGCCTCACACCCTCAGGGGGCCCTCAGGCCCTGTCCCAGGCAAGTATCCACAGGTCTTGCATGTGGGGTGGGGGCTGCATGGCGTCCCATGAGCCCCAGTCCCTGGGGAGTTGGGGTGATAGGCCTTCCTAGGCCACGGCCTTCTGACCCTTCCCTTGCTGGTTCCCAAGGCTCCCCAGACCTTTCCAAGGCTCATGTTTCTGTTTCAGCGCACGTCCTTGAGTAGATTTATGAAAGACTGGCCCCACCACCCCCAGCGTGCCTCAGCAGATCTCCTGTGCGTAGGGGCACCCCATCCTGGGAAGCGGGGACCACGGCCGGTGCCCACTGACACTGCTCCCTGGGACCAGGCCAATGAAGGGTTCAGAGTCTTGGCTACATCTCCAGCAGATGTTCCCCTGTGCGGGCCCTCTCAGCCCTGCCGGGCCTCGCTCTCACAGGGGGCAGTAAACGCAGGGGTGTCTCCAGCAGTCACAGCCGGCCTCCTCCCACTCCCACACGTACCAGGCAAGGAAGCCCCAGATACAGCATGTCCAGGGTGTCGGGTGGGGGTGAGGAGACATTTCAGACCCACAGACACAGTCTCTACTCCTATCGGGAAATGCAAAACCCAACTGAAGCTGCTTTGTTACAGTGCAAAAGCAGCTTGTCCTTTGTATTGAGTGTAAGCTGTCACTTCACTCAACTCTTGCACCCAGCCAAGACCACCAGAGGGAGACAGAACGACCAAAGAAGGAAGACAGGTTTAGAGGAGATCCTGGCCCCTGGAGTGAGTCCTTCCTCTTACGACATGCATCCTGCTTACATAAGCGTGTGCATCGTGGAGCAGCACAGTTTGGGATAGGAAGAAAAGGCGCTCAGTTTTTCCTGGCCAGGGGAAGCCTGTTTGAAAGTCCTTTAGGAAAACCCAGGGCTCTGCCGGCTTCTCCTCAGCTCTCTGAACAGGAGAGGGGTGCGGGTCCCACAGAGCCATGCCTGGAGCCCCGCCCCCACCCCTTGGGGAATATTATCCTGCACATGGGTGGTGCACAGAGGCTTCTGATGTACTGGCCTGGCCCCACGTGGTCTCGTTAACTCCAAGACTTGTGCCTGCTTCTCCCTGGGGTCTTGGAGGGGACTGCTGGGTGGAGCTGGAGCACAGGTGCAGGTGGGGTGTGGGTGTGCACCCACGAGGCCCCCCACTCTCTGCACAGACAGGAGGCCCTGGGTGCAGCCCCCATGCCTGACACCCCAGCCTCTGTGTAACAGTGGTAAAGTTCCACAGTTCTACCCAGCCCTCAACAACCCCATGAAGCAGACCTCATGGTCCCAATTTCACAAATAAGGACCATCCAAGTGGGGTCAAATGATCACTGTCACGATGCAGGTGGTCAGCCTTTCCGAGCCCGCCACATGAGGACCTGTGTTATGACAGAAAACATGGAGCTCATGGGGTAGAGGGTGAGGCTGATGTCAGTCCCACAGTCACAAGATTAGGCATCAGGAAGACCACGGCAAACAACAGGAAGGAAGGATGCAGCCCCAGGAAGCCTGCCCTTGTGAGGAATCGGGGCATGGGGAGGGGTGGTGGAGGGGCTGCCCTTTGAGCAGAGGTCTGAAGGTCGCAAAGGTATCAACAAGTCATAGAGGGAAGGAGGAGAGAGCTTTCCAGACTGAGGCAAGACAGGTGCAAAGGCCCTGGGGTGGCAGGGCGAATGGCACCTTAGGAGAGCCACCAGATGTCCAGATTGCCTGGGCACAGGGGGTTGGATGGCAACTAGAAAAAGTCAGGGCTACAAAGAAAGCACCGGCCAGATGTGAGGACCCCAGAGCCATAACAAAGACTGTCATTCCAGGATATCAATCAGGGAAGTGGCCCAACTGCTGTGTCCTTAGAAACCAACTCTGGCTGCAGAAAGGCAAACAGCAGCAAGGAGGGAGAAAGCAGTGTGGAGGCCACTGCCCCAGTGTAAGCAAGTGTGCGATGCAGTGGTGTGGGCCAGGGTGAAGACAGAGATGGAGAGGGCGACGGAGTGGGATTGGCACCAGAGGATCCGTTCACAGGACTGAAAGTGAACTGGAGTGTGAGGTGAGGACAAGGAGGGCTGGACAGCTGGTTGCATGACTGGATGAGTGAAGCGGCCACTCACTGGGAAGGGGACCCTGGATGAGCGCTGACCTTGGGGGTGGGGATTCTGGGCAAGTTTAGCTGCAGGATCTGGGAACCTTCACAAAAAGCTCGGTAGGCAGCTGGTCTCAGAGTCCAGGTGAGAGACACAGATTTGGGAACGAACTGTGTGCAAGTGCCAAAGGTACCCCAGGCATGGATGGATCACCAAGGGCGGGTCACCGGCAAGGCGGAGGGAGGAGGCCCCAGGTCCCAGCTCTGCCAAGGGGCAAGAAAAGAAGAGGCTCAGAGAGGGAGGGGTGCCCATCTGTGCCCATGCTGGCAGGAAGCCAGCTATGAGGAGCCCACATGTGTTGGGCATAGTGACGAGGAAGCCAGTCATAACCTTGGAGAGCTGTTCAGAGGAGACTGGTCCAGGCTGGGGGTGGGTTGAGGAGTGGGGGAGGCGCAGACAATGAGGCAGCCATTCCCAAATTCTGTGCATGAAGGAGAAGGTGGAGTGGTGGTTGTGGGTGGAGGCAGAGGAGGACAGGAGTGTTAGAAGCTAGAGGAGGGGAGAGTGGAAGACACGGGAGGGGAGAGACATCAGATTGCGTGAGGTTCCAAACTGCACAGGGGACCTGGCCTCAGCTGGAAGGAGAGGCTACAGCTCCAATGGGACAGGACGGGGGAGGAGAGGCACTGAGACCACCAAGCCACCCAGATTAGTAGAAGAGGCAGACCCTGGGGAGGAGGTCTGGGATGGAGATGGATATCAGAGCCCTGCAAGTGGGGTCTCACGTTGGACCTTCTGCAGCAGAGCTGAGGTATGGCCTCTCACCCTGGAAAGGCTCCACCTGCTTTGAACGCCTCCCCAATCGCACCAGCCTGTCCCAGGGCCAGACTCTCCATCATGCAGTGGCCTGTGCCTCCAAGACGCTCAGTTAAAGAAGATCCTATAAGACTGACGGGAAGGAGAGGCTGCGCCTGGGCCTGCAGCACAGGTGGGGCTGTCACTGAGGGAAAGGATCTGGGAGCTCCCCGGAGTTGCACTTTAAACACCACCCAGCAAGATAAAGTCACTGGCTGCCAGGAGGCAGAGAAGCTATAACAGAGAGTCAGGGAAGGAAGGTCAAAGCCAGGCTTGAAACAGTGCATAGATGTGCCCCAGACAGGTCCTCAGCATAAGCCTGTATCAAGAGAATGACTTCCCAGAAAAAGCATGATAAATCAAAACACCAGCAAAAATAGAAGGCACATGCATAGGCTGTTCACTGCAGCACTATCTGTAATAGCAAAATCTGGAACACACCCAGAGGTTCCCGAACAGGGGACGCCCATTAGCACAGGGGAGTTCTCCAGAACATCCTCCACATACCGCTGTGCACAGCACAGAGCTCCGGCATCATCTCCAGAATCTAGTATTAAGTGAAAAAAGCAAGATGGGAAAAGGGGTGTCGAACTCACTACCATTTACCTAAAAAGGTGGGAGATATGCTTACGATAAAAATATGCAAAATGTTAACACGGTTATCTACACTGGGAGGGAAGAGACTGGAGGAGGGTGCCAAATAGAAAAGGAAACGAGTTGCTTTGCCTACACCGTGCCATATATTTGACTTTAGAACCATGCAAGTATTTTATATAACTACAAAACAAAATTAAATGAAAAAAGCAAATTCCTAAGAATTAAAAGAAAATGAAACAAATGAATCTAAATGTGCATCCATTTGTGACATAATCACACAGGGAAGGACTATTCCAAGTGATTTTAAAGCACAGTCATTTCATTGCACATCCCTGTGGGCTACACTCTAAAGATAAAAGTAAATGCAGATAAATTGCAAACTGTATCTATACTGACTTGTCCTCAGCAGTGTTGGTATTGTTATTCTGAGACTGCTGTAATGCATAATTATGTTGGTGTCCTTGAGAATGAGATTTTGAGGCTCGGGAGAAAGATTGTAGAAATGTGAGAACCCTACAGCCCTGACAAAGTATCGGTATGAATCATGACACATTTCATCTTTGAAATACATAGTATATTAGTTATGTTTTGCTGTATAACAAATTACCCCCAAAATTTAGTGGCTTAAAACAACAAACCTTTATTATCCCCCAGTTTCTGTAGGTTGGAAATCTGGGCATGGCTTCCTTGGGTGCCTCTGGCCCAGCTGAGGGTCTCTAACGAAGCTGCTGTCAAGGTGTTGACGAGGGCTGGAGCCATGGTAAGTAAGGCCTGAGTAGGGAAGGGTCCACTGCCAAGTTCCCTCACGAGGCTGCCGGCCAGAGGCAACTGTCCTGTGCCACGCTGGCCTCTCAATAGGGCAACTCACAACCACAACATAGCAGCTTGGTTTCCTCAGAGACAGCAAGTGGGAGAGAGCAAGAAACTGTTACAGGGACAGAAGCCACTGTCTTTTTGTAACCTAATCTTGGAAGTGACATCCCATCACGTCTGCCACATTCTGCTTGTTAGAAGCGAGTCAGTAAGTCCAGCCTACACTCAAGGGGAGGGGATAACCCAAGGCCATGAGGACTAGGAGGTGGGGTTCGCTGGGGCCATCTCGGAGGGTGCCTACCACATGTACGTATTTCCTACCTCTGACCAAATCTGTAGCACTGCACACCCACAATGCCCAGATTATGGTGTCTAAATGTTATCTCACAGGGCTCCTTAGAGAAATAACTAACTGGTTCCAGTGCTGGGGCAAGAAATATTTAAGATGATCCTGGAATATTCAGTCATAGCAGAAAACAAGGAAGCTATCAAAGACTACTGGGGTCATATTGACAGGACTCAGAAACCAACCTAAAGAGGCTGCCACTGGCCACAGATGAGACAATTTAAGCATCAATAGACATGATAACTACAGCACACTAAGACATCAACTGTGTGTCAACCCAAGACTTCCGAATGCCAGCACATACAACCTCACTGGTTATCTTTAGAGGCTGTTAAAGAAACTCATTAATTTTAAATTTTTTAAATAAAGAGAAAGAATCAAGCATTTAGACTGCTTTTCTGATATGAACTATAATCAGGGTGACCAAGTACTTAATAAGGGAAAGTTTCTTTGCACAGAATTCCAGCTAATCAATGACAAGGAGATGATGAAGTGAGACCACCACCATTCCACAACCTCTAATCAATTAGTGGGTCTAGACAATGGTCATTAATGGCTGCTAATGTCACCAAAAGAGAGTCAAGCAGATATCATGAGCCTCCTGATAGAAGATACAATAATACTCATGAAGGTTTTGCCCAAACAGTCAAACTGAATCTGATAAAGCCTCTACACCTAAAAAAGCCATTTTACAGGACAAAGAGGACAGAAGAACATTTTACAGGACACAGATGACAGAGGAACATTTTAAACAGCACTGTGAGAGTACAAACAGTAAAATTCGGACTGTAGCAAACTCCAAAAGTGACACAGATTCTTCCACAACATCAACAACAACAAAAATGTAAGAAAGAAAAAAGAGAGATGGATGGAGAGCCTATCAAATAAGAGACGGAAGAGGATTATGAAATATGTCAACCAACCTCAGTGCGTGGACGGACCTCTTCTGGATCTGCACTGAAACAAGCGCCCTGTAAACTGGCAAAATGCAAACACTACTGGGGTACTTAAGGATGTAAAGAAATGATTGTCAATTTAATTTTAGTCATGATAATAGTCAGAGTTATTGTTAAAAACAGAGTTTCTATATTTTAGAAATACATATTCAAAATATTTAAAGAGGATATGACGTGAGGTCCAAGATTTGCTTTAGAATAATCTGGAAAAGGGTGGGGGTGTAGACTGAACACCACGGGCCGTGAGCAGGTAAACACTGAAGCTGGTGAGGGGGACATGGTGAGGGGCATAGTATTCTCTCTACTTTTGTATATGTTGGAAATTTTTCATGATAAAAAAATAAAAGAATGGATCTTTCAAAAGGTGTTATTATTTTTTAATAAGGCAAATCCCCCCATTATAGACCATTGTTCCTTATGTTCTCCCCAATCCAATTAGACAAGAGGAAGAAGACAAAAACAAGAAAGGAAGAAGCGAAAATCATTCTTCTTTGCAGATGGTGTGATTGCATGCCAGGAAACACCCAAGAAAACAACCAAAAATCTTTTTTTAAAAAAATGAGACTTCATTTTTTAAAATGAAAAATTAAAAAAATTTTTAAGTTTCATTTTTAAAATGAAAAAAATGAGACTTCAATGCATTGGTTACAAATTTAATACATAAAAAAAATATAGCTTTCTTTATACCTACAAATAGTAACTAGCTAGAAAAAACAATGAAACAAAAGATAACACTTAGGGCCAGCCCGTGGCTCACTTGGGAGAGCGTGGTGCTGACAACACCAAGTCAAGGGTTCAGATCCCCTTACTGGTCATCTTTTTTTCAAAAAAATTTTTAAAAAAAAGATAACACAAAGACAATAAAGGAGATAAAACACTAATGAACAGATGAACGAGATGTGTTGAATTTTTATGAATCAACTTTACTGGTGAAGATAAACAAGACTGAATAAATGGAAAGGTAAATCCTTCCTTGGCTGGAAAGATTCTATATTATAAAGCAGATGCTCTTCCCCTAAGTTGATAAATTTAATGCATGCCAAATAAAAACACCAATAGGAATTTTTAGTGTGTCACTAGACAAGCTGATTCTAAAGTTTATATGGAAATATAAATATGCAAAAGAATCCAGGGAAGATCTCCAAAGGAATGATCATGGCAAGAGCAGGAACCTGCCCTATTAGGTAATAAAATGCACCATAAATCCCCAGTAGATAAAGCAGCCTGGGTCTGAAGCCTTAATGAACAATCCCTGTAACAGACCCAGAGACAGACCTGGACACACGCAGCAGGTTAGCGATGCCGTAGGCAGCATTTCAAACCAGCAAGGGAGAGACTCATTGAATAGTTTTGGCACAACTGGTTAGCTGTTTGGGACAAAATGCTTAAAACAAAACTCTTCCTATATCCATACACCAAAATAAATTCCAGACAAAACAAATATTTTAAAAAATTTTACATAAAGTCATAAAAGTTCTGGGATAAAGCTTTATTTAAAAAAATAGTCTTGGTGGGGCCGGCCCAGTGGCGCACTGGATAGTGCGCCGCTTGGGAAGCGCAGCGGCGCTCCCACCCGGGGGTTCGGATCCCATATACAGACCGGTTCCCGCTCACTGGCTGAGCGAGGCGCGGGAGCGACACCAAGGGTTGCGGTCCCGTTGCCGGTCCCCGGTCCGGTACGGGGGCAACACTGAGGATTGCGATCCGTTGCCGGACACAGAAAAAGACAAAAGACAAAAAAAAAAAATAGTCTTGGGCCGGCCCGGTGGCGCACTACTATGCTACAGTGCGCCGCTTGGGAGCGTGGCGGCGCTCCCACCGAGGGTTCGGATCCCACATACAGACCGGTTCCCGCTCACTGGCTGAGCGAGGTGTGGGCGCGGCACCGAGGGTTGCAATCCCGTTGCCGGTCATGAAAAAAGACAAAAAGGAAAAAAAAAAAAAAAAAAAGAAAAACCACTCCTAAACACATGGAACGGGGTCAAAGACATGCATGTGAAATCAGCATGATGCCGCCTCACACCCGTCGGCCAGGGGAGCACAGTGCTGGTGACAGTGTGGAAAACTGCACTACAACACACAACTAAGGGCAGTGTCCTCTGCCCCCTCCTGGAGAGGCACCTGGCCATGTTGATCAAAGTTGGCGTGTCCCCGGCCTGTAGCCCTGCCGCACGCAGGAAGCACTCTGATGGAAGAGCTCACTCCTGAGCACAGAGGCACCTTGCGGGCCATCTCTGCCGCTGCCTGCTGGGAAAGCAGCCGGCAGCTGGTCCCTGAGACTGGTTACCATGCCACCGTGTCCAGGGAACCCCACCTGGCTGCCACCTGACCGTCCAGTGGACCTACTGCTGTCTCCAAGACCTACCAAGAAATGAGAACGCAAAGTGGGGACCCGTGTGGCCACAACAGTAGTCATGTCTCTATGCAGGACGGTCCATGTCAAGGAAATTCTGGGAAGGATTCACAGTAAACTTAATTAGGTGGCTTCCACTGCAGAGAGGGACCAGGGGGCTGGAATGGGGGAGTTTTCTGTGACGTGCAGGCAGAAAAGGGAGACACTCCCTGGGGGTTTCCATGGTAGAATTCACTTTTAACTCTTGTGGCTCTTGGCCTGATCCAAGCAGTATTCTGAGGAATCTTCAAAATAATAATAATAATAAAAGTTTATATTTTAAAACATGTTTAAATCCCTACTCATGCTGTCTGCATGGAGAAACATGATCAAAAAGTCACTTTGGTTTTCATAAACCTCTCGGGAATGCTCCATGTCCCTTCTGGTGCCACAGGTTCACCTTGCCCTTATCCTCCTGCCCCCCACAGGCTGAAGAGGAGGCTGGAGATGCCATCAACTCAGGAGTCTCATCTGAACAGGTTCACCCTGTTGCTCATTTTAAGAGCAAACCAAGTGTTAGATGCTAAGCGCCCACTTTATGAAACCGACAGAGTGGCTTTCTCACTGGGAGGACCCCTAAGAGAAAGATGTGAGAGTGAGCTCGGCCCGAGGTCCAGGAACTGGGGTCCTGTGTCCTCCATGTGGCCATCACGCAGGTATAGGAAGTTGACAGGGTACAGGCAGGTTGTCACGGACCCCAGAGCCCTGAGACTTCAGGCCAAGCAGAATTTTGGTACGAGCTCAGAGCTGTCGGTGGGGTGGTGGGTTTTTTGACATCTCACCTGCGCTTTGGCTGTTAGATCAGGAGAACAAAGTGCGGGAACAGCATATGCTCTGTCTTTCTCTGTTATTTCATACGGAAGCTGCCACTGTTAGGCTCCACTGCTTGGGACCAGCACCAACCTTTTGGTGGTAATAAGCACATGTCTAGCTTTATAGAAAAGTTAGACTTTTACATGTACCATTCGGAGGCATACCGTTGCCAGCCACCCCCTCATGCAGGAGGGGACATCCCCAGGGTGCCCACTGTTCCTCGCTACTTTAGGATTCCTCCTTATGGTTGTGATCTGTGCAATTAGCACTTTCAGGAGGAGGTTTTCTCTGCAGTGTGAACCTTCCCCATCTGAGATGGTCGCTGGACCCCAAGCATTTTCCAACAGAGAGTGATCACGGGGGGCTCTTTGCCTCTGGTGAGAGAAGGCTGTGACCCTGAGCCTCAGAGGGGCCAGGAGCTCTGACTTCTGGAAGGTTCTGCTCCAGGGAACTCCTTGGGACCTGAATGGCATGTTTTCTCTCCTTAAGGCTTTCCCTCACCTTTTGCATGCTGAGGCTGCTCAGAGCCTGGGTTCCAGTCCTGCTCTGCCACTCACTAACCGGTGACCTCAAGCTGATGACACACCGTCTCTGGGCCTCAGTTGATTCGTCTGTAACAGCACTGACCTCAGTTTTGTTACAGTGATTGGTGAGCTGATATATTTAAAACACTCAGATGGTGCCTGGCTCAAAGTAAGCTCCTGCTAGGTTTTACCCATCCTCATTCCAGATGGTGGTGGTGCATAAAGGTGGCTAGGGAGGTAGGAAATCACTTTGGCTAAGCGAGGACCCAGATATGGGTCCAAGTCCAAGCTCTCCTCTTTGTCAGCCTTGGAACCTTGGAAGAGTTACCTTAACCTCACTGTGCATCAGTTTTCTAACATATAAAGGCCATCCCCCATTAATACTCCAGGAAAGTTTCCCTCCAGGACAATTTCTCAGCCCTGATGAGGTGGAAGGCCAGCTCCTCTGTTACACTTGTCCTGTCTTCTCAGAAGGGCAGGTGTTCAGCCTCAGCACTAAACAACCCCAGAAGGCTGAGTGCTCACCAGGTGGATGGGGCAGTGCAGCAGACACCCAGGGCTTGCCCGCCCCACACCTATTTCCAGACCTTCTCCCCTGGCTTCACGGAAAGCTACATACTTGATTCTCCAGCCAACACTGGAGCTTGGGGACTGGTCATGACACAGCTCTGGCTGATGAGAGAACTGTGTGGAAGAGGTCTCCAGAGTCTTTTAAGGTTCAACAACAGCATGTTCAGACTCATGAGGTCTCCTAAGGTTCAATTAGACACTGGGCCATTTACTCAGAAACAGTAAGATCAGTTTGCCAGCTGGACTCTCCCGGGGGAGTCCATGCAGCATCCACACTGCTAGTCTCATTGGGCCCCTGGACGGCTCAGCTGCGAGGGTGCAAAGCCGCCATCAAGAATAGTGTGTGGAAGCCATCTGGCTTCAGAGCCTCACGTTCCCAGGAGCCAGTGTCTCTCACAACCACTCTATGGCAGTAGCTTCCAGGGTCCCCTTCAAAGGACACCCCCTGTCACAAGAGCCGCCATTGTGGGAAGGCTAAAATTCTGTACCCCAATCCCCATTAAAATTCCCTGTGTAGATACAGTCTACCACTGAGAGTCGTCTATACCATGAGCAACATTGCCTAGTGAGTGACACAGTGGACATTCCACCTTCCAGGTTAGTCAGGGAACGGACTGAGAAAGTTAACACCAGGTCAAATTCTCCTGCAGAGAATCCATTCCTCACTACCCACAGAAAACCCTCGCTCCCCTAGTGCAAAGGGGAAGACACACAGCTGGTTTGTACTGTCGCCCTTCTCCCCTCTTCCTCCTGCTTAGAATGGGGGAAGCGATGGCTGGAGCTATGCAGACACTGTGTGACAGTGAGGTGACCAGCCTGAGGACAGGCCAAGAGAAGCAGAAACACCAATCCCAATGTCACGAAGCCACCAAACAAGTAGCACTCACCTCTGGACTTCTTTACGCAAAACACACGCTCCCCTATTTGTGCAAGCTAATGTGAGGTGGGCATTTTAATATTGCACCCAAATGCATTCCTAACTGATAAAGGTGCTTAATTTGGAAATGGTTTTCCCACATTCGTTACATTCTAGGGTTTTTCATCATTATGATTGTCTCTTCCTGTCACTAAGAAAGATTTTTGGTCCATAAAGGCTTTGTTGAATATGAATTCTCTAATATTAAGGAGTGTACTTTTGCTTAAGGTGTCTACATTTTCCTAATAATCAAAGGGTTTCTCTCCTACAGGAACTAACTAAATTAAGGTTGTCCACATTGGTTTGAGGTGGTCACAGCAGTTTTTTTTTTTTTGAGTTTATGTATTTTTAATTGATATGCATTGATTGTACTTATTTATGAGGTACAGAATTATATTTCAATACTTGTATACAATATGTGATGATCAAATCAGGGTAATTTGTCATTGCAAAAATTAATCATGTCTTTGTGGTGAGAACATTTGAGATCCTCTCTTCTAGCCATTTGAGAACATACGATAAATTATTTTTGATTGTAGATGCCTAGCACTACTGTATAGACTAGAACTTATTTTTCCTACCTAGCTGTAATTTTGTATGCATTAACCCACCTCTCCATAACCCCCACACACATACACAAGCAATTTTAGCAAGTGCAAAATTGGTTTGAGGCACCCCATTGTTTTGATTTGGTTTGGAACAGTCTGAAGTGGTATGCAGAATTGAGTTCTGGAATGCTAGAAGCTAAAGTCAAAGGCACCCTGGGCATTGATATTGTTTCCCGATCCCTCTATCCTCCCTCCCCTGCAGATATGAGCTTGTGCAAGAGCCAAGCAAGTTTAATGCCTGGATCATCCCCCTGGACAGTTGAAGGTAGTTGTGGCTGAATGACGCCATGATATGTTGAAAAGTGAGTTTCTTGGATGCCTGAGACACCACCTCACTGAACCCTGGCTTCTGACCACCAAGGAAAGTGGTGCAGAGATGTTCTGCACACACCCCTGCTTATGGGAGGGGCTTCCTACAAATCAGGAACCTGACCAAACCCTGCTGCGGGAGGTGGGGGTGGGGGTGGTCTCTTCCTGCCAATCATTAGGTCCTGGAAAACTACAATTAGCCAGTTGGGTTGGAATCATTATAACCTGTTGTGACCTGACAAAAGCCAGTTTGAGCCAATTTGAGACAGCTTAAATATACCTAAAACCACACGTGAACTGCGGGGCAAAACCTACTTGAGCCTATTTGAATTGGTCAAAATGGAGTCAAATCTATTTGAATTGTATAATATTGGTTCTGACAGTTCAAACAGATTTTCATCCAATTTGACATTAAGCCAGTTAACAACAGTCAAAATTGGTATGAGCCAGTTAATCCATTTTGAACCAGCTGGAACTGGTTTAGCCTGGTTCAAACTAGTCCCTTAAAAGGGAATTTGGGGGCTTCAGTTTCCCAGGTTTCAGAAAAGCAGAGTGGGAAAGGTTAAAAAGTCATTTATTTCTGAAGACTGATCTACCTTGCTCCATAAATATTCATAAGAATTAATTACCAGCTTATTGAAATAATTAATAAAATTCACATTGTTTATTATAACACATTAGCAGGGGCAGGAAACATTCTCTAGCAAGGAGACGGATGCTACTTAAGAGGCACTTTACTCTGACGTTGGACACCAGAAGCACCCACAGGGTCTCCTAACGGCCCACAAGTTGCCCGATGCGCTGCAGACTACCCAATCGGCTCCCTCAACAGCCACGCAGCTGCGCTCCCCACACCAACCCAGACCCAGAACAGATCAATTAGTTTGTTCTACACTGACTGCTGAAATGTACTATTAATCTCCTCAAAAACGATGGGAGGGTAAAGGGAAATAAAGAGTCTAAAACAAGAACAACAGCCTGAATTTGGATGCAATTATATCCACCCTGATCAAAAGTGTTAGATCATAATGAGCTGCTTATCCAGACACATTCAGTCTGTTAATTCAGTCATCAGTGTCATCTGTGATGCAATTAGCGAAGGTGTAATTAAATGAGATGGTCCACTGCTCCTTGCATCAAAGTGGGCACATCAGCAGGTCCTCTCCTCCCCACTCAGGGGGTCCAACAACCAAATGCCTGAGCACCTTGCTGGAAGGTGTGCCTTCTACATAAGCTTTGCTGGAGAAAACCGAAAGGAAAAGAAAGCACCATTTGTCCTGACATAAAACACAATTGCCCCGAGAGATAACATTCAAAGTCACTTACCAGCCACAAAACTTGGAAATGATGCCACCTTCTTTGTCTGTTAGGGAATATGGAGAAATAAAACACATTCCAGGTGTAAGCAGATGGCCCATAAGATGTAGGCTAAGAAGGACTAAGCTGTGCACCATATGAAACAAGCTAACCCCAGGAGCGACAGGTGTTCCAAAGAAGTCAGCTCCATACAGCGAACCAGTCTCATTCAGGCAACATGATGTTTGGGAGGGGCATGAAAGCCCACCATCTAAAATTAGGGACCTTCAGGTTAGCATGTCGGGGATCCAAGGGAGCCTAGAGACCATACAACCCAATGGACATCCACCTGGTGGGCATGGGGGCTGCCTCGCATGTGGTTAAAAGCAAGAGCAAGGAGCTTGGGTGCCACTGCCTGGAGGGGCACAGTTATTTCAGTTAGAAAATCTCATCTAAACTATGTTACTCAGAGAAGGGAGATAACCTGCTTAAGTCCTCATTTTAATAACCTACATCATGGCAGTGGTTATACGGGATTGTTTTTTAAAACCATGCTTTTGGTTTAGAACAGTGATTCTCAACCAGGATGATTTCTGTCCCCCAGGGGACATTTGGCAGTGTCTAAAGACTTTTTGGTTGTCACACTGGGAGAGGGGTTGCTACTGGCATCTAGCAGGTAAAGGCCAGGGATGCTGCTCAACATCCCACAGTGCACAGGAGAGCCCCCAAACAAAGAATCATCTGGCCCTAAATTTCAATGGTGGGATGGTTGAGAAACCCTGGCTTAGAACATGGTTATCACACAATGGGGTAGAATGAGTTTCTATCAAATCAGGGAGCACCAATGATCCCCCTCCACACACGTACACCATCAGTGACACATAAAACTCCACAGGGTGGCCTTAAATCAGCAAGAAAGGCTCTTTCCTCCTTGTCCACCAGCCAGGGTGCCCCCTACTCCTCCCCAACATGCAATGTGGCTTGACCTGAGCTCCCCGTCCCCAGGCACTGGGTGACAGCTCCACACCAAGGGCCCTGGCCCAGAACTTTCCTCCTTGGAAAAAATTACCTCTGGGATGTTGTTATTGTCAGCGGGTCCATTGAGATCAGAGCGCTGCTGCTTCCTCGGCTGCTCCAAACCATTGCAGACCTGGAAACCGGGAATTAAAGGCTGTTTTTATATGTTAGAGAAGTAAACCAAGATACAAAAACTGGACATGCAATGGGATACAGTTTTGTAAAATGCGTGTGTACGTAGGCATGTGTGCAGAAATATGTGTCTGTGTGTGTGCATAAATATATATTTAACTATACTTAAACTGTTATATAGTTAATACATATAATTTTACACTCCTAAAAAAGTTTTTCTTTATTTAAAAATTTTATTATTTATTGCAATCATCTGTAATTGTAGTAAAATGCACCTAACATAAAATTCATCACTTGAACTGTTTTAAGTGTGCAGTGGAGTGGCATTAAGTACATTGACACTGTTGTGCAGCCGTCACCATCTCTGTCTCCAGAACTCTCTTCATCTTCCTCAGCTGAAACTCTGTCCCCCTCCCAACCACCGCCAACTGCCATTCTTATCTCTGTCTCTGTGAGTGTGACAACTCTAGAAACCTCATAAAAGCGGAATCAGACAGTATTTGTCCTTTGATGACTGGCTTAATTCATTTAGCATAAGGTCCTCAAGGTCCATCCATGGTGTAGCATGTGTCAGAGTTTCCTTCCTTTTCAAAGATGAATTATATTCCACTGCACTTGTATATCACATTTTCTTTATCTATTCATCCATGGACACTTGGGTTGTTTCCACCCCTTGGCTGTTGTGAATGACACTGCTGCGAACATAGGTGTGCAAGTACCTGAGATCCCGCCTTTACTTTTTTTGGATATAAACCCAGAAGTGGAATCACTGAATCACACGGTAATTCTATTTTTAATTTTTTGAGGAATGCCCATACCATCTTCCACAGTGACCGTGCCATCTTACATGCCCACCAAGAGTGCCCAAGGGATAAATCATATGTTTACAAAACCTAAATTATTGGATGAGAAGAAATGCAGATTATACTGCTACAAAAAATAAATGCCCCATGTACGTGCCATGAGTCTTCTCTTAAAGAAGACATCAAGCTGTACTTGCCTTCACTTCACTTAATACATTTGAGGTTTGGGTATATTTTCTTAGTTCCTTAGTTCCTTAGAAGGTAGACTCTAGATCCAGAGCACCAAAACCACCGTCCAAACCCCAAAGGGGATTCTGGTAAGCCAGCTGGTGAAGTCAAGTTCTAGAACTTTCTGGAAATAAATTATCAAGCAGTAATAAAAATAAAAATAAATAAAAATGATGGTGATAACAATGACATTGATGATAATATGTTACATTAATGTAGCATTTTAGGGCTTATGAAAGCCTTTCATGTAGTTCCGGTCAAAATGGCAGAATAGACGGTTCCCAGCGTCACTCTCTCCCACAAATCAACCAACTTACAACTATAAAAATGTGGTAACTATAAAAATGCAACATCAGCCAAGCTGGGGCTGCTGGAGCTCAGGGGAAGAGGAGGAGAGACCTACAGAGTTCATGAAAGGGGAGAGACCATGATGAGAGAAAGAAAAAACTGCTCTGAGCATTTTGGACCATGGCCACTTTAATGCTGGAGCTGCTGAGTGGATGGAGCAGGAGCCGGCAGAAGCCACAGCTGTGCCCTTCAGATGGAGTTACTTGGAGGCGGCAGGGGAGAAGAGGGTCTTGGTGGCCCCCAGGACAGCAAGACCACTAATAGGGTTCCTGTGGACTCATGCAGGAGCAAGGAGCCAGAACAAATGAAAAAAGGGGAGCCATTCAGAGGCCAGTGAGTCATCACAAGGGACCAGCACAGGGCCCGTCCCGTGGGAACTGTTTGGAGCACGGGTGGTGGGGCAGACAGGCCCATCAGGAAAACACTGGGACACAGCAAGGACAGCCAATCCTCCCCCCAATCAGCACAGGACCACTCAGAGGAGACTGGTCGGGAATGCAGAATTGCATTGGGTGCAGTTTGATGAAAAAACTCAGGCCCAGATCAGAGTTTCTACACAACCCAGGTGCACCAAGTCTCTGGAGAGCCAGAAGTACCTACAAGGTCAACCATTAAACCCTGAGCTGCACAAAAAGCCTTCCTAGGGAAACAGCAGCAAAGCAGCAATTTAGCTCAACCACACAGCTCAAGTACTCGTTCCCACAGGAAGTTCCCCCATGTTAGAAGTAAGCAAAGGACAACAAATTAGTTCCAGCCCAGGCACACTACCACTGCCTTCGGGGCCTGCCGGGAGACAGGACCCCCACCCACAACCACTCACACCACCAGTGCCTCAGGGCCTACCCGGGGGCCTGGGGCATGTAGCTGGGGACCAGACTCACCTCCCACAATCAGGCACACCACACCAGTGCCTCGGGGCCCACCCAGCAACCCAAGGTATGGAGCCGGGGACCAGACTCACCTCCCACAACCAGGCACTGTGCCAGCACCTAAGGGCCAGCCTGGGGACCCAGGGCATGGAGAAGAGGACCGGACCCACTTCCCACAACCAGGCACACTGTGCCAGCACCTCAGGGCCCACCCAGGGACTCAAGACATGGAGAAGAGGACCAGACCCCCACCTCCCACAATCAGGCACTGCACCAGCACCTCAGGGCCAGCCTGGGGACCCAGGACATGGAGAAGAGGACCATACCCACTTCCCACAACCAGGCACCATGCCAGCACCTCAGGGCCCTCCCAGGGACCTGAGGTGTGGAGAAGGGGACCGGACTCCCCTCCCACAACCAGGCACACTGTGCCAGTGCCTCAGGGCCCACCCGGCATAGAAAAGAGGACCAGACCTCTCTCCTGCGACCAGGCACACTGCACCAGTGCCTTGGGGCTTGCCTGGGGACCTGAGGTATGGAGCTGGGGACCAGACCCACCTTCCACAACCAGGCACTGTGCCAGCACCTTGGGGCCTGCCTGGGGACCCGAGGCATGGAAAAGAGGACCAGACCTCCCTCCGACAACAAGACACACCACACCAGCACCTCAGGGCCTGCCTGGTGACCCAAGGTATGTGGTCGGGGACTGGACCTCCCTCCCACAACCAGGAACACAGTGCCAGGGCCTCATGGCTCGCCTGGGGACCTGAGGCTTAGAGCCAAGGACCAGATACTCCCCACAACAAGGCACACTGCCAGCACCAAAGGAGCATGCCAAAAAACATCACCTCCATGTGGGTGGCCCACCACAGCCACCACAATAACCATGACTGCTGTGAAAGTGGCTAGACGCCACAACCACCACGCAGATGGTCCGCCAGCCACTGGAGTGCATTCACACAAGGAGAGTCACCAGCAGAGATAAAGAAAAGAAGAGGATGTCTCACAAAGCCCATTTCAGGGTGACAGAAGAAGCATCTGCTCAATGATAATACTGGGGGACCTGAACACACCTCTCAGCATTGGACAGATCATCCATGCAACAAATCAAGAGTAACCATTATTCTTTCAGAGGGAGAGAAGAAATCTAGGTTTATCAGAGAGGAGAGGGGGGAGGGAGAGGGGGATTGGGAGATTGAACAAGGGGCATAAAGAATAATTATGATTTGTAACAATATACATGCTAGTAATATTGATTTGATCAGCATATCTCAATGTTGAACCCCAAAAATATGTACAATCAATTTTGATTCAATAAAAGTTATTTAAAAAAAGAAAAAGAAAAAGAAAAAGCCTTTCACATCCGAGATGACTATTTCCACTCCTGCTTTATAGATGAGAAACTGAGGCTCCAAGTCTTGGGTACATGCAGGTGACACAGCAAGGTGCAGCCTCCAGTCCTTTTCCCTGACCTAGACTGTGACTGTCATGTTCCTTGATGGAACTCTCTCTCTCTGGAGGGTTGAGAGAAAAACTAAAGGACCTGGGACCATCCTCCCAGTACCAATGGACATAGACATGCCCCAGCAGTCACAACAGTTCCTGGCTAAGCATCCCCTCTGTGGCCACAGACAGCTCTGGATTTCAGAGGTGGCGGATGGGAGGGGACGGCCCAGAGTGGAAGTGGGACTGGACTTGAATGACGGGGCAGAGGGTGGGGAAAGGAGTCTTTGACACTTCCAAAAAGGAAGCTGCACAGGGCTGGCCTTCCTGGAGCTGAGGAGGTGCACGGCGCCACTGGGGCCCAGGCAGGTCAAGGTCTGGTTGTCTCTGCCTCCCCCAGCCCCTCTACCAGAAGCCCAGAGGACTGACCCTATGCCTGAGTCCTGGGAGTGCTCAGGCTGTCCAGGCCACGCAGGCAGGCCCTGACCTTGCTTTGCTATCCTGGGCTGTCCCAAGGCCCGGCTCAGGCTTGTCTGGGACTGCTGCCTCACTCCTCTGCCTTCCAAAGCCCTCCGTCCAGGAGCAGAACTCATCCTTTCCCCACAAGCAGGCTGTGATCCACCCAGGGCTCCACCACAGCAGACCCCATGCTGGCAAAGCCGGGTAGACAGTGCCCCTTTCTGCAAGGCCTGGGGACTACCCTCCAAGGGCCCCACTGGGGTGAGGTTTCTTCCCCCTGCCCACACTGGCTCTGCAGTTTCTGCTACGGCCAAGGTACACCAGGTGAAAGCTCCCAACAGCTGCAACAGGGACTCTCACCTCTAACACCATTCACATCCACCTAATTTGGTATGGCCCCTAGATGACTCTGAGTGCACTTCAGTCTTTCAAGGTGCACTCAAGCACATCAGGACTTCACTCTCTTGTTTGAAGGTTCCCAACACAGTGATCTTCGTGCATGTACTTCATTTCCTGAAGGCTGCTCTGCCTTACTAGGACCTGATCGGGCACTAGTTATCTCCAAGAAAACCCCCAAAGAAACTGACCAACCAACCACCAAGTGAAACCAGGTTAACTACACCCCTTCTACAAATGTTACGGCTGGAAGTGGGATCCAGTGTTTTAGTCAAAGGGAGGGCCACAGATGTAGGGCAACAGACTCTCGTAGGGGTGCTAGACACGTCAGGGGTCAAAGACAACGACAGACAGGTCCCCCAAGGGTTAGGACTCAGCTGGCCATTGTGGTTTTGTGCAACTTCAGGCCAGCACTTGGCCAGGAGGACACAGGCCGGCCCATACCCCCCACAGGCCGGTTGGGGGGCACACTATGGGGTATCCATGGGCAACACGAGGTCTTCTCTGGGCCTGACCCTTTCCTCCAAATCAGCATTTCCACTAACTCCTTCCTAAGCAGGTGCCCACCCCTCACCATGACAACCACATCTCACAATAAACAGTCAGGCTGTTTTCAAAAGAGGCAGGAGGGTGGGCCTGTGAGGCTTCTCCTTGGGAGAGCCCATCTGGTGCTCTGAGTTTCATTTTGGTGGTGGCAGGGGGCGCGGGAAGCTTGGCAGCATGGGACACAGCATCTGAAATTCACACAGTGCAAGGCCAACATGGATTTGGGGCTCTTGGCATCTTAGAGGAGATGCTATTTAAATCCATTTGTGCTCTTCCCAAGGGACAGCAGCCAGCCATATCTCAAAATAAGATAAGCTGTTACCTAAACCCTCCACAGGCAAGACGGGAAGCAGGGTCCCATCCCCCAGCAGGTGACCTCAGTGGGGCATCAGCCATCCATTCAGAAGGCAGTGGGTAAAGCCTGTGAAATTAAATCTGCGCAAGTGGTGGCCCCTCCCCCACCGTGGAACTCTGAGGACAGAAAATTAACGGGTGGTGTGGCATGGACTGGTCATAACGTGCCGGGACCCAGGGACAGCTGTTCAGGGCAGAGATAAAGGCCTGTAATAAAAGTATACGAATGTGAATAAATCACCCTACTAAATATCTTGGCTTCGGTTGGTGAAGCAAAAGCTCAGAGTTTTTAAAGTGTCAATTCTGGTTTTGTCTGCTTGATTAAATGAAAATGCAGCAACATAACCCACATGGCTTTGGATGAAATGACAGCGAACTCGCGTACGCCCACTCGGCTCGCGCCATCTGTAATGAAAGCAGAAGGGCTCCGAGCATGCTCCTGAGTGATGGGCATGTCAGCAGCTCACGTGAGGGACAGAGAGCACCAGCTCAAATCTGGGCGAGCCACCGTTTTGTCACCAGAATGTCCACCTCCTCCCATACGTGGCCCTGTGAATTCCTAGGGCTGAAGAATGACTTGGTTAGGTGCCAGCCTTCTTTGGGAACCGCTTCACACACTCTGTTTTCAAAAGAGCCGGTCATCCCTCTCATCTGAGAGTCCAGCAAAGACCTCTTCCTGCATCCAACTCAGGAGGGGCCAGGAGGGGCGGCCACACCAGCGCTCCAGTGGGGACAGCACCAGGCTCAGATGCAAGGTCCAACTCAGCAGCCGGGACATCTTCCAGAAGCACTTGAATCCGTCCCCTGACATATACGTGGCTCAGAGAAAATTACTCTATTGTTCTTTTCCTTCTGTTCCTTTTACAATTCAGGCCACTCCTGTGATATTTACATTGATGAAAATGGGAGCTTGGATAAAGCATTCATTTTTATAATAGCTGTTCCCATGGGAGTGATCATATCTTTTCAAAGCAGATCTGTGGCTTAAAAGTACCATGACAAGACACACTGGGGAAACCAGCCAGTCAGCCCGCCCTTTAAAATCTCTAGGCAGGCCTGTGAGGGGGGCAGGGAAGGAGAGCCCCTCCCACGATCCCACATCTGGATATTTTATGGAATATAATTACACTAAAAAATGATTCATCATCTATCTAAAATACAATTTTTTATTGTGGTGAAATATGTATAACATAAAATTTACCATCTCAACCATGCTTAAGTGTAGTTAAAATGTTACTAAGTACGTTCATAATGCTGTACAATTATCACTGCCATCCATCCCTATAACTGCTTTCGTCTTGTACAATCAAAACTCTACACCCACCCAAAATTCAAATTTAACTGGGTGGCCTGTATTGTTGTTCACTAAATCTGGCTGCCCTATAGGGGCTGACAGGCTGCTGCCTCCGCTGAAGCCCCATGTGGTCCACTTGGACCTGGCTCTGCTCTCTGTGCCTGCTCACCTGAACTGTCTCCCCCACCACTGACCACTGGGGCTGCCTGGACACATGTTCTGCCCGGTCATTTACTGTCTTTTCACAAAGCCCTGTAAAGGGCAGGCAGTGAGTGGGTGTGCCCAGCCCGGTATTTCAGGACAGGATCCTACTTTTCTAAACTTGCCTCTGCGTTTCAACCCTTCATCAAGCACCGTCTGAAGGTGGGTCTACACAACCAGTCCTGAGCAAGTGCCTGTTGTAAGTCCTGCACTGTGCACCTCTTACTGAGGACGGGAAGACACATGCAATAAAGACCCTGCCTGGGACAGTTCACAGTCCAACAAGGAGACAGAACTCAGCTGTCCTGCCAACCTGAGACCCTCTGTGGGATGAGAATAAACAAATACACGTGCAAACAAAAGCAGGCCCTGTGAGATCAGGCCTGAGGAGCTGAGGAGGTAAGCCCAGAGACTAAGAGCTCAAGGTGTCGGGCCATGAAATTTTTTTCATTTGAGAGTAACCAGAACCCTCGTACATAGATGGTGGGCATGTAAAATGTTCTGTCACTGTGGAAGACATCTGCAGATCCTATGACCCAGCAATTCCACTCCTAGCTATCTACCCAAACGAGCTGAAAACAGGTGTCTACACGAGAACTTGTACATGTGTGTGCATATCAGCACTACTCATGTTTGTCAAAAGTCCATTAGTGGACGAGTGGATAAACAGACTGTGGTCTATCCACTCAATGGAATATCACTCAGCCACAAAAAGGAATGAAATACTTACTCATGCTACAATGGGATAGGCCCTTAAAACAGTATGTGAAGTGAAAGAAGCCAGACACAAAAGGTTACCTATTGTACGATTCCGTTTATATGAATTATCCAGAATAGGCAAATCCAGAGAGACAGAAAACAGATTTGTCATTGCCAGGGGCTGTGGGGAGGGGAAAATGGGTGGGACTGCTTAGTAAGTACGGGGTCTCCTTGTGGGCTGATGAAAATGTTCTGGAACTAGATATTGGTGGTGGTTGCACAACATTGTACTAAATGCCACTGAATTGTATACTCTAAAATGGTTAAAGTAGTTAATTTTATGTTATGTGTGTATTACTACAATTTAAAAATAATGGGGGAAAAAAAGAGTATCCAGAGCCTTCTAAGGGTCTACTGGGATCCACACTAAGACCCATTTGTGGGGAAGCCGGGAGTTCCACTGCTTAAAGCAACAAGTGCTGTGGAACTAGGGAGTATTCCATTTGGTTCCGTTCAATTCTCAAATGAGAAAACCTTCACAACCCTTTCTCAAACTGTTGCTTGGGGTCAGCACAGCTGCTTCTGCCACTGATTCTGCAAGTTTGCTGCAAATGCCTGCAATTTTTCCAACTTGCTAATTAAAAGGCAAGGAGCCCTGTGCACCCAGAGTTTAAAGACAGCAACCCACGGGGGCTAAAAGCAATCACTTGGCTTTATCAGAGGCTCAAGTCTGTGGTTCTCCCAAGGGCCTGACCAGCGACGCCTCCTGTATTTCCATAACTGCCCCCACACTTAGCCTCGAGACCTGCACACACATTCTGGGAATACTAGCTTGACATCTGAAAAGGAATGAAACAAAGGTGCCCAAGTCAGAAGGAAGTTAAGTGACCAACACTAAGTCAGTATTAGACGTCAATTTTCAGGGGTATTTTCTAAATTTCACTTCCACTCGTCTATGTAGGCCACTGTGCCCATTATGGAATTGCTATTACCAGACTGCTGTTCTCCTAATATGAGGAGTCCTCAGTTTCAGTCAATATGATTAGTCCTAAATAATAAACTTGAGTTTAGACTCGACGAAACTGCCTAAGGCTGCAAACAAAGTCCTGTGATTCATAATTTGGAAAATAAGTTTCATCAGATAATATATAAAGAAGCCACCAACCATTCATTTAGCTTTTACTAAATCTACCTGTTCAACTTTTATGAATACACAAAGTAGAATATTTGGTTTTCTTAAACTTGTGGAAAGGAAGAGAGAATAGAAGAATTAGCCATTATCTTAACGGTATATTTAACAATATATGTTTATATTAACGGCACTAACAAGGGATGACCTCGACCACTTTACTATAAGCCAGTAGTCTGTATGATCTATGCAAACAGTCCCAAGAATTTTAATATTCTCCTGTCCCTTGCACTCCTGCCAAGGTGGGATCACGCCCAATACTGGACAACACCTAGAGAAGAGAACAGGAGGCTCCCTTCCCGCTCAGGATGTGGCTGTCCTATCCCTGCTCCTTTCAGCCTTTAGCATCCCCTGAAACCTCCCAGAGATGTGTGGACCCTCCACCTTGTGACCACACACAACAGTGCCCACAGGCCCGAACGGGTGTGGTCAGCTCCTCCACACTGTGTCTACACCACACTAGGTTTCACTGGACCAGATGTTTCTGTTTGCTTGTGTGATACAGCTACATGGGTTCAGACCGCCTCGACTTGGTTTTTTTAGGTGTTGCAAAATGGCTCACACCAGTTAATAGGCCAAAAGGCTTTTCTTCTCTTTATTTCTTTTACTGAAAAACATATAACATGAAATTTAGCATCTAAGCATTTTGAAGTGTTCAGTTCAGTGGCGTTAAGTACATTCACTCTATTGTGCAGCCAGCACCACCTTCCATCTTCAGAACTTTTTCATCTTCCCAAAGTGGAATCTCTGTATCCATCAAACACTAACTCCACATTTCCTTCTTCCCAGCCCTGGCAACCACATTCTACTTTCCGTCTCTATGAATCTGGCTAGTCTAGGAACCTCATCTAAGTGGAATCATGCAGTATTCATCCTTCTGTGACTGGCTTATTTCACTTAACAAATGTCTTCAAGGTTCATCCATGCTGTAGTATATGTCAGAATTTCTTCCCTTTTTAAGGCTGAATATATTCCATTGTATGTAAAAGCCTTTTCTTTTGTACTTTATCACTATGACTGTGGCACAGAGAACAATTCCCCCACAAATACCTGAAAAAATTACCATGCTGTATCTTTGAATATGGGCCAAATTGCCCATATTTTAGGTGGCGGAATCTCTTGGGTTAAGTCATTCAGTTTCATTCTTCTTGGAGTTTGGGGCAGGGAGCGGGGGGGTTAAGCATTAATGAGATATTAAGCAGAAGAACCTTGAGCAGTGATTTCTCTTCATGACCTGCCCCATAACTTGCAAATGCAATCCAACAACGCAGCAGAAAGAGCCCTGACCCACCACCGCCCTTGTTTCTGGAGCGGGTTTCAAGGACTGATGAGTGGCTGGATTGTCCCTCCTCTCTTGAACTGACAATTCTAGAAATCGCTGGCATGCTATCTTTTATACACTTGGGGCCCAATGAATGAACACACAAATGAACACATGAATGAATAAATGAATGCAGCAGGGAATAGATCAGAGCAAGGAAGAGCATCTTCTTCAATGACTAGAAAAGAAACAGGAGGAAGAAATGGCCAAAGGAACCCAGAAGCACCTGAGAGACCTGGCTTGGGAGTGGAGTGGTCCCGGGCTGAGCCTGCTTGTGAGAGATGCTGGGTGTTGCTCCCATGCGCAGCACCTCCCGTCCTACGTCCAGTGCAGGCTCACTGACCAGTATAGCTCGGCTGCATCCTGGACAGGCCAGGTTAACCATGTGTAGGGCAGACCCAGAACGAGTCACCACCAAGGACAGCGCATGGCCGCAGCACTCAATGTCTCTTAGATGGACCAGGACCAGATACAGGCCTGGGCCACGTGCTGGCTATTGAAACTGGATGAGCTGCACAACCAGCCTCTGTAAGCCCCGTTCTGAACATCCTTCACCTCCAGTCGTTTGGGCCTTGGCTTGGTCACAGGTGGAGAGAGACCAGCTTCTCTTCTGTGAAGGCTGACTGTAGAATCAGCTGACAAACCAGGGCTCGGCAGGTTTTGGAGGCCACCATCAGCCCTGGGAGCACCATGCCATCACATGGCTCCTCCCTCAGTGTGTGGCAGTCGTGCTTGGTTTTCCTGAGCTGTGCACGATATTATCTGACAACGGGTGGGGAGTTGTTCTTGGTTAGCCCCTATCACCACAGTCGCTTGTCTTTTTCAGCGACTGATTAGCATTGCCCACGATCTGAGTGCTTTGGGGTGAAAACCCCATGACTGCTATCACCACACCCTCACATTTCGGGCAAGCACACCATGTGTGACATCACACAGTTCCACATTCTCATGTTTATCAATGTGTCTTTTTTCCTGAACAGAAGACGCTTCTAAAAATTCTTGCACGGAGCCCTGCACTTCCTAGGGAATGTCACATGACTACCCACGCTTGTCAGTGGGCTGTCTCCCCAGACTCTGGCACATGTGAGTCACCATGCAAAGTGCCTCAGGAGCCAAGGACAGGAGGCACAGGCCCCAGGAGCAGGGAGCAGCAGATGCACGTGGGCCAGCTCCCCACCTTGAGGCCTGCACCCCCCTCCACTCCCCACAATCTGCCCAAGACACACACCACTGGCACAGTGGTGCTACTCCAGCCCGTATCACACACATGTGCTGAGCATCCTCCACCTGCTGGCACCTTCTAGCTCCCTCAGACACTGTCCAGCTACACCTCCCATTACCGCAGGTGACTGTCTGCCCTCCCAACCCACCAGAGCTGCTCCGGCCACCACCAGGCACTTTCCTTCCCAGCAATCTTTCTAGAACTATTGTTGGTGGAAGGGTTTTATGTGATCTGCCCAGACAAGAGTTTTAGAAACCCTTGCTTTAACTAGAATTTAAAAGCACTGTAAGCATTCCTGGACTCCTGCTAAAAAACTGCTCTGTGACAACAGCCACCTCTAGTGATATGTCATCAAGGGGCTGCATAAAAATCAAATAAGGCAGATGTGCTGATATAGCAAATGGGCCCAGAGAAATCAAGTATGGGAGCTCAGGCGGAGCAGGCAAGGGGTGACGACATCAAAGAATACCTGAGGGACTTCGTTTTCCAAGGCAGTCCTGAGAATTAGGAATGGTAGATGCACTGGTCACCCCATCAGAGCTGGGCAGGGAGGGGACTGGTGAGGGGCTCAGTACAGGCAACATGGACATAGGAGCCCCGTGTCCCCCTTCCATGCAGCCTCCCTGTGCAGATGCAGGAGTGCTGGGTCTGACGCCCGGCTGGGCAGAGGAGTAGGGGGTCTGCACAGTCCAGGGGCAGGGCTGTGGGAAGGAAAAGGCCAGCTGTACTCCACCAAGGCCCAGGGGGCAGGTGAGGACCTTCTCATGATCGGGACATGTCCCTATGCTCCCCACAAACCCCCTGTCTTCAGCACCACCCACAGGTTCTTTCTCCAGCTCCATCCTACCTGTGGACCAGGTTCTAATGTACTGCTTCCTCCTGGGCACAGTGTGAGCACCAAAGCCCCTCCGTGTACGACCACCCCTGTCTGCATACCCGCTGCCCCACTGTGTGCCCATGCAGAGAAGGCACATGGGCGCCGACCCCGGACGCTCCCCTCTCCATCCTCTTCTGTAAAGTGGTGCTAACACCTGCTCCTATGCCCCCCACGGGGCCCGTGTGTGAGGCCCCAGCCCAGAACGCCGTGGTGCCACTGCCTCCCACGTGGGTTCAGGCCAAGGTTACCTATGAACTCAGCACCTTCTCTCCTTATTTGGCACCAGCATTCCTACCGCAATTTCAAAAGGTCCTTCGCAAAGCAACTGTCTATTAAATGCCAAATCACAGCCAAAGCATCTCCACAGTGAACGGTGACGAAAAATTTTGCGCTTGATGTGGCCTCGGGGCCTTCATCACACCTGCCATTAACTGCTGTATTAAGTTGGCTACAATGTATTGATCTGACTTTTTTTCTATTGTCAGAGGGCCCTTTCCAGAAAGGACTGTCTGGGCCAGTGATAAACAGAAATCATGAAAACCCCAAATAATCAAAACAGGTTATTTGGTCTGTCATCCCCAGGTGTGCAGCTGTTCTGCATGGTGGTTGTGTAAATCAAATGCCTTGCACTTGACAGTCTTTGACGTCCCGGACAGGAAATGCCTGCAGCCTTAGAAATCTCCAAGGTCCAAAGGATTGTTTCTAAAGGGAGAATTTCAGGCATGGAGAACAGACTTTTTCAGACTCCCTTATCTATGAGAGATGTCACAAGGTAGCAGGTAAAGGGTGGGGAAAGGGGAGAGACTCCAAACCCAGATGCTCAGCAGACCACCCAGAGGCATCCAAAGAACCTGCCATCCCGGCCACCCCCCAGATCCACAGAACCTGGATCTTTGGTACTGGACAAATATGGTCTTACAGTGCTCCCAGGAGTGTAGTGAGCAGCCCCTTGGGAAACACTGATCAGAGAGCTGCTCTCTTCAAGGCAGGTGGACCAAGGACCAACGTCCGCAAAGCTCACCCCTGGCACCATGAGACCAGAGCTGGCACCAGGTGCCCAGCTGAGGACCTTGCCACCAGACGGCAGAGGACCACCCCAGGTAGGTGTGGAAACACCAGTTATAAGGACACTCTGGCTAGACCCAACTCATATATTCTTTAATCAATACATTTAAAAAAAAATCAATACTTCATGTCAACAAAACTCAATCAAATTAAGAAAAATGCATGAGAATAATCTCTACTTGATTTGTTTGATCTGTCACCTGAGCCCTCGTGAAGTCAGATGTGTCAGCATCGGAGGCTGGGACAGTTTTACCCACCAGAGGCCTCTGCAGCTACTGGTCACCTCACAGGCCCCATGACACGCTTACTGTGAACAACAGAGAGCAACAAGCTTTTCAATAACAAGAGAATAACAGCAGAGTAGAAGAGACCAGTGCACCCCGGAGGAATACTGTGCAGTCGACCACGCTGACGCTTCTCCAGCAGCAGCCTCACATGTGCACTGCAGAGCTGGACATTACCCCTCTGGAGGCCCTGCGAAGGCTGCACAGGGCCGTGGTTCCGGGCGTGCGTATTGGTGTGACACAGTCTGTTTGGCCCTTTTAAGCTGTGCAACCACGGGTAACGTTCTTATCCACGGAAGCCTCAACTGCCTCATCTGTAACAGGGACAAACCCTGGTTCTTATCTTCTGGTTTGTTCTGAGATGTACTGAGATTACACTCCCAAAGGCCTTCACACAGTGCTGGCTGTCACCACCAATATCACTCCCATCTCCACCATCACCCAGGGACTTTCCACAAAAGGCAAAACAAGAAGCGTTAAATCCCCTGGATCCAAGGGTCCCGGTGGTGACAAAGGTGACAACCTTCCCATTGTCACCATTTGGAGTTGATGTTGAGTCATCCTGGAATTGAGCCGTGTGGGGAGAGATCTTGAGAGGCCATGTGTCCTGCCCTCTGCCTCCTATGATATGAGATTTGGATCTGTATGTTCCCGATAGGCCCTGCATGGAGAGGAAAGGGCTTGATGATCCAGAATGTTTGGGAAATGCTGGTCAAGCAGGGTGGGTGTCACTGCCACAGTGCTCCTGGGAATTAATGCCACTTGTGCACAAGCAAGAAGTGAGCCTCCTAGAAAGGGAAAGCTTTGCTGCAAAGTTCCCCAAACTCACTGTCAACTAGACAGAGTCAGTTCTCATTCCTAGGAGTTATGTTCTACGACACTGCCCTGGACACTGCATCAGTGAGTATGGAACCACTGCTCCTACGGGAGACACCAGGTTCGGTTTCTGTGAGCCTGCAGTCACATCTGTCAACTGACCGATGCAGAACCTTCTTTTACTGTGTTTCTGTTTAAAGATACCTTATTTAATACAGATGCTCTTTGATTTATGATGGGGTTATGTCCCGAAAAATCCATCATAAGTTAACAATATCATAAGTCAAAAGTGTGGTTTCAATTCACAATATTTTCTACTTATGACAGGTTTATCCAGACACAACCCCACGGTAAGCTCAGGAGCAGACTGAACGTATATTGCTTTTGCACCATCATAAAGTTGAAAAATCCTAAGTAGAACCATCATAAGTTGGGGACCCTCTGTATATATTTCTTACAAATAATTAATTATATGCAGTATTTCTTTATAGTAAAACACTATCTGAGAAGAATTTAACATTTCCCCAACCCTGGACCACAAGACCACAAATTTCTTGGGTTTTCAGTCTGTCCACTATGCTTTTTTATATCAGTTGTCATCCCATGAATCTGCAAATTTAGTCACTTTTCCATCTTTTCCATAATTTCATCACACACGACAGTTATTTTTAGCACTTTTAGAGTGTCCTCACAAACCAGCAAATTTCCTCTTCCTTTTACTAGATGTGTCATATTGTTAATTCATTAACCTTGAACTTACGGCCACCAGCACCACCCCTCATGCCTGAAGGAAGCTCGTCTGACCACGTGTCATCTCCACAGGCACATGGTCTTTATACTTAGGAATGCTGGACATTAGCACTACACTTGGGGGCCCTTTTATCACCATCAACAAAAAAATCATCAACAAAAAGCACAAAAATGCAAAAAACAAGGCACTAAGTAGACAGTGGGAAGGACCCTTGTTTCCAGCATGAGCTGCAGCAGAAAGCCAGAGCCTTGTTCAGCCTAGACCAGGAACACGCGAGTTGGGGACTCACATTTTTCCCATCTCGTCCATGTCTGCAAATGACCGCAACAGTGACACAAGTATTGATTTCAGGGTTACACATAAATTTTAGGGAGTGAGCAAGTTCACAAATACAGAAGCCATGAATAATAAGGATCAAACTGGATTGCGTTCACAGAACGCCTCTAAGAGCACACTCTGGGAAATCCTGGCCTATGTTTCCCAAGAGACGTAGTTTGTCTCTTTGACTTGAAACGTCTCTACAATGGAAGTCTACAATGCTCCATGGCAAAACATTTTTTGCATATATCTTCTAAATTTTCCTCAATAAACATGCATTGCTTTGAAATAATACTTTTTTAAAAAAAATAAAAATACTCATATATAGATTTCTTGTTTCCCATCTTGTCTTCCTACAATTTTAGGAATTCCATCTCTTTTGTGTCTCTAACTACATGCCCTCCCCCTGATGCAGACCTCTCGGTCTCACTGGACTGGCACAGGTGGGAGAACTGTCTGAAAACTGGAGCCTTTTCAAAGTGCACAGCATCCTACAGCACAAGAGCATTCCAAAGGCCACACACGCCACTTCCTACTGCATGAGCGGCTCATTTTTCATTTCAGCCAGCCTAAAGCAATGCCCTCCGTGAGTTCACCACCCCCACAAGTTCGGGAAGAAGGAACCATCCAATTAAATCTCTCTGTACCCAAAGGAGTTAGAAGTGTGCCAGATGAGTCCCCGACATCTTAAAACACCGCAGAGGTGATGAAAATAATATGACCAAAATTTAAAAGAAAACATACTAAAGCAAACACCTGCAACCAAAAGTGCCATTTCTAGTGCGTGCCGTGCTCCCGTGAGATGGGAAAGTGTCAGAACCCCAGAGACAAAGAGCACAGGAGAGGAGAAACAATCAGATGAGATCACTGTGGGGAAATGGACAATGTTGATGCTCAGTGCAGGAATTTATCCTCAGGTAATAAACCAAAAGAAGGAAGATTTGTACAGAGATGTCCACGTCAGCCTCACGTGTAAGAGAAAATGCCATCCAGCCACAGCCTGCAGGCTCCACAGCAGGCTATGTACAGACAAATATACCATTCAGCACATCGCCCGATGAAACATCAGAAGGTCGGTAAAAATAATCCTGAAAATTACAAGTCAACATGCAGAAATATTTATAACATGTCAGATTTTTAAAGCTGGATGACAAAATTACATCTGGGCTACAGAGACCGCTACACACATTGTTTATGCTCAGTGCTGTAGTCTGAAAGGGACACAGAAAAACAAAAACAGCTTATCTGTTAGGGTGGCACAGACCAAGGAGAACGTATTTTTCATGTTCCCATTTCTAATCGTATCGTACTACATGCAGTGACTAAATAAATGCTGGGCGGTATTCTTAGACACCTCTACCGCATAATTTTTCAAGCTTTAAAATGAGTGGGAGAGAGGTGAGGGATGCTGTGTGATTCTCCCTCCACCTGAGGTCTCCTACAGCATCGCTCCTCCAAAGGGAGCACATTGACACTCAGATTGGGATTCAGCAGTTCTAGATGCCGGTGCTGCTGGACCACGGACCACACTTGAAGCCACAGTCTAAACATCTGGGTGGCCAGTGGTGCCCATTTCTCCCTTCTCAGGATTTTTTATATACTGCAGCTTCAACTGTGGGCACCACTACACTAACTGCAGATGGCACCGGGAACAGAGCATGAACTCCAGATTCAGGTGTGTTGTGCACCTGCTGAGGCCAGGCCTTTGCCGGCTCCTGGCACAGTGTGGCTGTCCCCGGGGGAGTAAGGAAATCCTTTTAGAAAAGCAGGATGTGATTTCAAACAAGGCATCACCAAATTTCCCAGTGTACATCCTTTCATATAGAATCTTGCTTTCAAGATGATTTCTATCACCAGTGGCACTTGTTGGTCAAATTTCAAAGAGTTTCTCATGTGAAATGGGCTGCTCAGGTCTGCAGGATGCAAAGACTCTGCCCATGTGCATCCTGGCCCAACAGAGTCCCCAGAAGGAGCACACAGGGCTCACTTCATCAGGGCCCTGGGCTCGGAACTGCCAGGTGCTCCCTTTGATGGAATTAATTTGTGAAGAAATGAGTGAATGAATGAATTAAATTTTTAAAAGGTGTACAGTCATTAACCAGCTTAAATGAGCTTCTCCAGTGTCCTGAATAAGAGCATCTGCTTCAAGGACACCCTCTCCTTAGGGAGAGAAGCTACCTGCTTCTCCATTTGCCTCTTCTCCGAAGAACTGCCTCCTCCTGGGCCTGCCCCCTCCACCTGCCCTCTTAAACAGCCACCACCACCACCATGCATTCATTCCTCCCCATCTCTCCCACCCAGAGCTCTGTGGGTTTTCACTCCAATTACTCTGGTTAACATGAAGCATGAAAACGGCAAAACAGGTCTTGCTCACTCCCCACCAGGCTCTAAAGATAATTTCCCCTTGACAAACTTTGCCAGGAATGCCATTCATACAACAAGATGCAGTATGTCACCCGCTCTGTGCAGCCCACATCCATCCCTGTGGTGCCACTGCCATTGCTGGGGGATGAGTCCAGGCTTCACAAGACTGAAGAGAGACGGCAGCGCTTTGGCCTAAAGCCCAGACCAGGGCCCAGAGCCATCAGCCCTTTGGGGTGTGTTCCCCCCACATCCGCTAGTACAATAGCAGTTTCTTTACATCCACAGCACCAGTGCATGCAGAATTGCTGTGAATGACAGGAACACCCCCAAAGTGAAGTCAGCTGGTGCTTAAGAATCTTTACAAAGGACAAAAGGGATCAAAATGCAAGTGCTGGAAATCTAACAGCAAGTCAATATGATTTATGTCCCAAACAAGTTCTCACTATGTGTGTATTTTTTCAAACTCTTTAACTCTTCCAAGAAAAAAAAAAATTAAGGCTTTAAAAAATATAAAACCGGCCCACAGAATTGGCTAAATAGAAGTTCCTTTACACAAATCCAATAATCACATCTTCTTTACTCACAGTGGGTTTTTTTTTTTTTTTTTTTTTTTTTTTGAAAGGCAGCTTTTCAAATGTGTTTATTAGAATACACATGTACTTTGCAATAAGTAAAAGAAAATATAGTTATGCTTATACCCATTGCCCTCATTAGCATGCATTTCTTCTCCAAGACTTCATCAAACCTTCAAATAATTATTTTCAAAACAATTATTCACAGCTAATTGTCCATCAGGCCAAGGCCCCTGGGCTGTCAGAAATGTGTCACCCGGATATGAAGGCCCTTGGGAAATGCACTGCGGCCCCCTCCCCTTGTCGCCAGGGCCTCCTGCCACTATCTGCAGCATAGCACCAATACCAGCAACCCTCTGTCATTGCCACTGCCCTGTTGACCTGAGAACACCACCTGGGGGGTGGGAGGTGGCCACATGGACACCAGAATGTCCCTTGCTCTCTGGACCCTCCACTCCCTTCCCTGAGGTCAGCCTGAATCCTACCTGCTCTTGGGGCCACTTTGGCCTCTCCTCTGGGGTCCTGCTCTTGGCCTTGAAGCCTCTCTGTGGCTCTCCAGGGTGCTTGGCCTCAGGAGGGAGGTTCAGTGACTTGGGCCTTCCCTCGTGCCTGCTGGGGGCACAGCTGGCCTCGCTGGGTGGGCAGGCTTCCATGGAGTCCCCAGGCCCCAGTTCGGGCCCCTGCGTGGGCATGTGCTCAGGACTGGCCTCGCTGGCACTGGCGATGCTGGTCATGCTCAAGCTCATCTTGATCTCGGCCACAATCTGGTCGATGTCCTCCTCCTGGTCCTCCAGGTCCCCGTCCCCGCGCCTCAGGCAGTAGGGGGAGGCGCTGCTTGCGTTCCCGTTGGCCTCCGAGGGGTAGTAGTCCTGGTAGCCCTCTTTGTTGGGGCAGTAGTGGCCGCCTTCTTCCTGGCCATGGGCCTCCAAGACGGAGGGCTCGTCCTCAGGGATGGGCAGGTGGCCGTCCGGGTAGTCCTGGCTGCCTTCGGCCCCATGGCTGTGGGGGTGCGGGCCTGCCGAGTCCGTCCACTCCTCCAGCGCCTCCTGGCACTCATCAGTGTCCACGTGGTGCACGCCATGGGCCAGGTACTCCTCGCCATTGCAGTCCATGCCCTCCAGGTAGCTGTCATCCTCGGGGCAGTAGCGGATGTAGTAGGTGACACCCTCCTCTTCCTCGGGGAGGCCCTCGTCATAGTCCTCCTCCTCTGACGTGTTGTTCACATAGTCAGAGCTTGAGTCCCCATCGGGGCTGTGGTTGTGGCACTCCGGCTCCTCAGGCGTGGGGCTCTCTGGCCGCAGGGTGGCCAGCTCCAGGCCCGTGGGAACGTACCCCTCCAGGGGCAGCTCTGTGTCCTCACTCTCAGGCTCCTGGCTGTGGGGGACAGGGACCGGCCGAGCTCTGTGGTCCAACATGCTGCTCGCCGTGCTCTGACGCTTCCGGTGGGCCATGGCGGGCACTCACACGGCCATCATCACCTGGAGGCAGCCACTGGGGAAGGAAGGGTGGAAAGGACAGAGTCAGAACCCAGCACTCCCCAGCCTCGGCGTCTCCCACCCGTGAGCTCCCAGAGCAACAGCAACGCACAGCTGCTCAAATAATGTAACGCTCCACCCCTGCTCACTCGTGTGTCAGAACAACGTGTGTCCGTGCCTGAGAGAAGCGGGGACATGCACGGCTGGAGGAAGGGGAGCTTGGCGAGGCACCAACAGCCCACCAGGTGCCAGCCTCTTCCCTGGAGCCACAGGCTCATTCCTGACTTCTGTAAAATGCCCACTTAGTGTGGGCAGCCCAGGTGATCAAGACAAATGGCCATAAGATCAGGTTATTTGCTCTCAAAAAGAAAAAGAGAAGCTTCCATTCAGAAGACCTTATGAAGGCCAATGAGAATGGACATTAAGTATTCCTAGTCTAAATCCATCGTCCCTGTTCCCTACAGGCTCGGCCTGTCCTCTACTCCTCCCTCCAAACCAAACAGCATTCACCCAGGGACGGATTTGCAGGAACTGCCCTGGCTGAGCAACATCCAGAGAAGCTCAGCTCAAGTCCCAGCGTGGTGGGCTTGAGGGCTCTGGCAGGAGGACAGAGGGCACTATCTGGCCAAGGGGTGAAGAGGGACCAAAGGTGCAATGCTGCTTGCAGGGCACGCATCATGGTGCCACTGGATGCTGCAAAGGTCCCACGGGTCCAAACTGGGGATGGCCTGGACCCCACTGCCCAGAGCTTTGCACCTTATCCCCCAAACCATACAGAGTCATTGGGTGATTTTCAGCAGGCGCATGACACACAGGATTTCTCTTTTAGCACCATCTCTCAGGACCCAGCCTGGAGGAGATACTGGGGGACAGAAACTGGAGGAAGGGGGGACCAGTGAAAGCCTATCCCAGTCCTCAAGGGGACAGCAAGGTGCTAGATGAGGAAAAAGGCACAGGGGGCAGTCAAAAGTCTGGTTAATGTTCTATCTCAAGCTGAGTGGTGACCCAAATGTTTGCTTTTTAAACTGTACTTTTCCTTTACACGTGGCTTTTTGTTCACATGGTAGTTCATTTGTTTTTAAAAACTTATTCCAGTTGTCCAGTTAAGCAATGAGAGCTTGTCCACAGAAAAATGGTTAAAATGGTAAATTTTATGTTATGTCTATTTTACCACAATTAAAAAACTAAAAAATTTTTTAGAAAAAGAAATGAGAACTTAAACAGAAACAGTGGAGACAAGAGAGGAGCAGAGGCCCAGCGAGATCTGGGTGGTTGAAGGAACGGCATCTGGGGTCAGACTGGCTGGGGAGGGAGGGGCCACCGTGACCTCGTGGCAGTCACTGCCCGGGGCCCTGAGCTTGCATCATGCGCATCCTCCTCCCTCCTTCCTGTCTCCCCAGGGAGGTCATCAACTAAAGGGCTTTCCTTTTCTGTGTACCTAGAGCTCCCAGCACAGCTCAAATATGTCTTGCTGTGAGACTGGGTTTACCAGATGGTCACAGTCACAGCATTAGCAATAGCTCCAGAAGAACTGAGAAGGAGATAATTGCTTCACCCAGTGCAGACACTCAGAGTGTGAGCACAGTTACTGAAGTAGACGCATGCTCCCAACGTGTGAATTCACTCTGGCAAGTTCACCACCAACAGAGGCAGTGTTTTCTCCAAAGCCCACAGGGGCTCGTGAATGGCCGCGTCTCCTAACACCACTAGATCCTGAGAGATCCATGGCACTTCCCCAGAGCAGAGCCCCACTGAGAAGGACCCTGTAGGGTCTGAACGTCTTGAGAATCACCCTATCCCCAAACCCTGAAACTGGGAGGACAATTCCAAAGACCTGTTCACGGGGAGAGAACAAGGAGTCCAGCATTCACTAAAACAGCGGCAGACACAAGACAATGAAGAACTCTGAGCTGCTTCAAAGGCAGCCCTTGACTTTACAACAGATTCCTCACATTCACAGAGGACAGCCAACCACAGGGACAGGCTGGAAGTGACATGAGGAACTCAGCAACCCAATGCTTCTGGACACAGTCTCCAGGAACAGAATCCCCAGAGTGGTCTCTCCAAAGCACGTGCTGAAGGCAGTGGCTAACATGTGACCAAATTCGCACACCTGGACTGTCAGGTAGTGCAGGGCAAAGGGTGCCAGCAGTTACTGGAACGTGAGCCCATAGCTCCTGTTCCTAGGGGAGTGGCACCATTTCTACAGTGTCCCTGCATCTCCCCAGGGCCTGACACCGGGCCATGCACAGTGCAGGTCCCCTTGTCAGAGAATAAACTATAGTGCACAGTACTCTTACTATCTTAACCGCAAATTCTATGTCATTTGGGGGATAAAATCTGTACATGCACATAGACATAAGCATATCCACACCCATGTCAAATACCTTCTAGGTCAACATAAGACTCACGTCCTTTATACACACATTACCGTAACAAGGAACAGTCCCTGATCTGAGAAATACATTACCCAGGTTTTTAAAAGCCCAAACACTGAGGTGGCACTGTAGAAGAACCAGAGCAGAACCGGGCATTTATTTCCACCAGTGTTTCCTGTTCTCTCTCCAAGCCTTCAAATATTTTCAGAAAAATTTATTCTAGGTGTACAGAACCATGTAATTTGAACTATAATTGCTCACCACTGCTTCCTATACTTTTTGTATTTCTTTCAATTAAAGTATTTGTTGTGATTTCATTTTTATCTCATTAGAATAACTGCACCGTTTGCTTGTCTAGTGAGGAGCTAATCCTCCTTTTGTGTCTATGAACTGCTTCTGCTCCCACATGGAATGGTGTCTTTTCTGGGTAGGACACTCCTGGGCTGCATCCTTCTTGGCAACGTCTGCTAACACTGCTCCACAGTCTTCTAGCTCACGCCCTGGTAGATTTGCAGTTTAATTCCAATCCAATTCTTTTCACCTTGGTGAAAACCTATTCCTTCTGTCTGAAAGCTTTACAATTTTCTCTCCACCCTCAGTGTTCAGAAACTCCATCGGGGCAAGTCTAGATGAGGGTCTTTTTCCATTAATTCCACGTGGAATTCATTTGGTGAGCGCTTTCCACACCAAGAACATTTTACGTTAACTGCAGAAAGCTTCCTGTTACTGCTTTTTCATTTCTCTCTCTGACGGCCTTTTTCTCCTTCTGGAATATCTCTGGGATTTGTCCTCCAATTTTTCACTCCCAACACCCATTTCACCGTATTTTTGCTGCATGGTATAATTTAGACCTTCCAAAACATTAATTCAGTTTTCAGCAACATGCAGCATGTGACCTTAGCTCCTTCTGGAGACAAAGGGTCCTGAGACACGAGTGCGGGTCTCTCGACAAGTGGCAAATTTCCGGGCACTATTAGGTTCAGTGGGAGGTGATTTACTGGGGAGCTGGCAGCAGTGGGGTTGGCTGTTTGGGACTTCATTGTTGAGATGCACGGAGGAGCCTGTTTTCTAGGTGTGGGCAGAGATGGGCTGTCCTCAGCCAGATCTGCTTACCTGCTCTGGAGCCACAGCAAACAGGGCTCCCCTGAAACTCCCTGGGTCTGCACGCTGCACTCCACTCCCGGCTGCAAGGTTCCAGACTTCTCATGGGAGGGGCCAAACACTTTCCCTTTCAGGAAGCAAATCTGGCCACTCTCTGGAATCCTTCATTCTTTACATTTAAAAATTTAACTCATCTGAAAAGTAGACACATATAAGGCAGAAAGCAGCTCAGTGTTCCCTCAAACGGTCATCCCAGTGATCTTCAAACTTTGCCACCCATCAAAGATCCTGATGGCCAGGTTAAACCTCATACTAACAAAACTGGGATGTCTCAGGTAGGAGCCAGGCATCAGTACTATAAAGACTCCCTAGGTGATTCCAATGTACAGCAATGTCTGGGCACCACTAGTTTACCCAGGTATCCTGAGACCCTTTACTAAATAGACTGTTTTTCTCATGCCTTAGGGTGACCAACCACCTTAATTTAACACTGAAAGTCCCATGTCCCAGGAACCACAAACTGGACGGACTGGTCACCCTACATGTCATATACTAGATTCTTACATAAACTTAGATTTGCTCTGTGCTTTCTGGTCTACACCATTTCTACCTGCCCAGCAACAGTACTACACCATTTTAATTACTATGTCTTTAGAGTATGTTTTAACACTAGATAAGGCAAGTTCTCCCTCCTTATTTTTAAATCTTCCCCAGTGACTTTCATGTTTATTCTTCCAAAGGAACTTAAAAGTTATTGGGTCCATGTTTCCCCAATATTCCACTGAAATTTCGGCTGTGATAGCCTTAAATTATAGAAGACTTTAGAGAAATTTTTCATACTTACAACACAAGATCTTTATGCTCATTTTCACCTAAGAAATATCTCACCATTTATTCACATCTTAAATGTCTCTCCGCAGCTTTGTAGTTTTCTCCACAGCTGCAGATGTTTCATACTAACCTGATTCTTTGATACATTGTTTTTGAGGATGTCATGAATGGATTTTTTTCTTCAATCATATCTGCCTGGTTATTGTTGGTATGTAGGACAAAAGCTATACTAATCTTAAAAAAATAAATCTTACTAAAGTATTTTTAAATCCTAATAGTTTTTACTTGGTAATGTTGTTTTTCTAGGTAAATGACACCCCTGTCGAATAGTCACCACTTTGCTGCTCTTTTCAGTGCATGGTCATCCTGTCCGACCACCTCACCCTGCACTTCCCTGGGCGGTTAAGTAACAATGGTACCAAGAGACATCCTTGACTTATTCACAATTTTAACAAAAATGCTTTTACTTTACCAGAGCTGGAGCATGGTAAGACAGGAGAGGCACTGAATAACTCAGGAATCAAAATAAGTAATATTTTCATGCAGTGTTTTAAAAAAATCAAAATTAATGCAAAAAATACACAACAAAATATCAAAATTTTAATAAAGATAAGATTTGGTATTATTGATTTTTCCCTTTGCCTTGGGCTGCAATATGGCTATGGCTCAGTGAGGCACTGTTAATGGTCTTGTTTTTAAAATGTTTTTGCCATTAACTACAGGGCTGATAGCTGAAGACAGCTGTTTTCTAGAGTTTGACACCTCAGAACGTCTTATCTGATTCTCTTTCCTATGGATACAAAGGGATGGGTCCCCACAGCAGCTGCCCAGGGAAGGCAGACACATCTTCAAAGACTCTGCAGAATTACATTTAACCTAGTGGGCACTTTTGGTATGAGAAAGAGCCTTCCTGTTAAAGATAAAGACTGCAGGTCCTTTTTAAATCCAGACCTTCCTTTACTGTGAAGCCTTGGGCAAGATATTTAATGGAGGGATAGCCTTCCCCACCTGGGAAACTGGAAATGACAGTACCTGCTTGCAGGGCTAGATGTGGGTTAAACAGAAGAGTAACTAGTGCAGGTCTGCACTCATAAACACCACGTACAGGGAGCAAAGGAAAGCTTTAAATGAAATGTTAAGGGAGAGACTGTCTGATTAGGCATATGTCTTTTTTTTTCCAGCAATAAAAAGACATATTTTATTTTATTTGTATTTATTTTTTTATTTTTATTTTAATTTATCAATATACAAAGTAGTTGATTTTCATGTCCCTTTACCAATTCCTCCTTTCTCTCCCCCCCCCCCCCCCCCCCCCCCCCCCCCCCCC
>NW_007733138.1:16427-23865 GCF_000696425.1 Galeopterus variegatus | reverse complement strand
TTTATTTTAATTTATCAATATACAAAGTAGTTGATTTTCATGTCCCTTTACCAATTCCCCCTTTCCCCCCCCCCCCCCGCCCCCACATCAACATCATATCTGTTCACTTGTCTTAACAAGTTCAAGGAATTATTGTGATTGTTGTGTCTTCTTCCCCCCCAACCCCCATTTATTTGTTTGTGTATTTGTTTGTTTATTTTTATTAGTTCCCACATATAAGTGAGAACATGTGGTATTTCTCTTTCTGTACCTGGCTTATTTCACTTAACACAATTTTCTCTACATCCATCCATGCTGCTGCAAATGGTAGTATTTCATTCTTTTTTATAGCAGAGTAGTATTCCATTATGTAGATATACCATACTTTCCTTATCCATTCATCCGATGATGGACATTTAGGCTGTATGTCTTAGATCGGGAGCAAGGAACTCTGCCAACACAGGTGATGGGAGTGGCTACAGAGGGGTGACATTGACCCTGGCTGTGTATACAACATGCATGTCTGCGATAGGATGCGGGTGCATCTCAGTGGGACTGTAGAAAGGGGAGAGGTACTGTGAAAGGCAAGAATTGCTCCCCCAATGCAGTGGTGGGCTCACTTTGGTGGGAACAAAGCCTACCTGGGGAGTGTACAAGTTTGTGGCCCAAGATTCCCAATAGGTGGCTAGAGGCAAAGGGCTGGGCCTACAGCTGCAGATGTTGAGGCCCTAGGACTGCACTTGAAAACTCTAACCCAAATAGATGCTTGCAGGTCTCTGGTGACTTTCCCACTGCCAATGGAATGGATTTGACCTCCTTGCCAGGAAACACAGGCCCCCCCGTAGGTGCACGGGCCCACCACATTCCGAGCCTTCTCCTCCTATTCTGGGGGTGGGACGGAGAAAATTGTATCTGTCCATTTCTGTTGCTTATAACAAAATATCTATAACTGGGTAATTTGTAAGAAAATGAAATTTGTTGCTTATAGTTTCTGAGGCTGGGAAGTCCAAAGTCCAGGAAGCACATCTGGTGAAGTCTTTCTTTGGTGGTGGGGACAGTGACAGCAGAGCATCACATTGTGAAAACGGCAGAGCAGAGAGGGACACTAACCTCCTCATTCACTCTCCTTTTAAAGCCCTCCAAACCATGCCCATGACCACCATTTTTAATCCATTCACTTCAGCATGGCCCTAGATCTAATCACCTCTTCAAGGCCCCACCTTTCAATTACCATAACAGGATTTCCCACCCTCAACAGTTACAGTGTGGAATAAGTTTTGGGGGACATTCAACCCAAGGCAACAACTCTTCACCAACTTCCTCAAGAGCCAGCTCCTGAGTCACCTCCACTTCCCACCAGCAGGGCAAAGAAGGATGTCCCAGCAGGACAGGCTGTTCAGAGAAGAGCTGACAATTGCCCCTGACCAAGAAAGTGGGTGTGGCCAGGGCGAGGTAAGATGGAAAAGTGGGCACAAATGTAGGTGGAACGAAGTGGTTCTTTAAAAGAAACATTCCTCCCACTGAACCTATAACATCCGGTTTAGTTCCATCAACGTGTGCTCCCACAAGACACCAACACATTGCCTTTTGTGTGGAAGAAGTTTGTAGCCTGATGATAATGGATTCCATTTGAATGCCTCAATTTACATGCAACTTTTTCAGGAAGCCCATTAGTGCCCAAAGGGAAGTCCTAGACAGCTGTCAGATCCCACCAGCCTGGGCTGCCAGGCTCCACAAACTCGCAGGCAACATCTGGTAAAAAGATTTGCAATCACTTCACGGCACAGTCGTCTGGGGGTGCAGCCGTGATGTGCAGACACTGCCTGTAGGAGGCATGAAGAGCTTCACTTCCCACCTTGGGAGAGGGCCTGAGAAGTGACTAATCCAGCCCACCATTTGTTAAACTGATGTGGGCAGATTTTTGTACGCAGGAGGTCACTGCTTCTGAGGGCACACTGCTTCCTGGCGATGAGGATTACGATCTGCTTTGCTGTGTGTGTATTTTTAACAAGAAATATAGGAAAGAATGGACACCCACTCACAGGTCCACCCACAGATGGCCATTGTGAGTTCTGTGGTATATTTCTTTCCAGTCTTTTTTCTATGCATCTCTTTCACAAGGCTGAGACCTTAGTGTAAACACAGCTCCATGTTCTTCTCTTTTAAAATAATAGGATAAACAGTAGAAACTTTCCGTAAGTATCATTTTAATGGCTATAGCATATTTCAAGGCTGAATAGACATAATCATACTGCTGTAGACTAAATGTTTGTGTTCACCTCTCCCCCCAATTCGTCTTTATTTTTTTTCTTTAGTTTATTTTTTTTTTTTTACATTCTAAGATGTTGCAGAGCAGTTGGAGGCAGGGGGAGAGGAAAGAGGGAGGGAAATAGGGTGGGAGGAGGAGGAAGGAAGGGGGGGCATGATTGAGGCCTGTGGCACTGCCCTTATTTCAAGCAGGGGAGCCCAGGGGGCTTCCGGTGGCAGCTTGGTCATGGCTGGGCTGGATGTGGATGTCAGGGGGCGTGGCTTACGCCCTCAGCCCCCCATTGCCCCAGCTTGGGAGTCCAGGGTGCTTCTGGCAGCAGCCTGGTAGTCGTCACTGGGCTGGATGTGGACTCGGGGGTGTGTGGCTGAGGCCTTCGGCCCTCCCCCATCCTGGCTCTAGAGCCCAGGGGCTTCCAGCTGCAGCTTGGTCATCACTGGGCTGGATGCAGATGATGGGGGTGCACAGCTGAGGCCCTTGGCCCTCCCCCAATGCTGGCTTGGGAGCCTGATGGGCTTCTGCTTTTTCTAGGTTTATAGGTGTTCTTTGGTGGTGTTAGATCTTTACTGGTTAATATCAGAACTTTTTCTCTGATCTGTGGGTGTTTTGTTTTTTCTTTCAGTTCTGTGTTTGATTATTAGCTACTCCCCACTTAAACTTTGCACTGGAACTAATTTGTTGTCCTTTGCTTACTTCTAAAATGGAAGAATTTCCTGTGGGGACCAGCACTTGAGCCCTGTGGTTGAGCTAAACTGCTGCTTTGCTGCTGATTCTCTGGGGAAGGCTTTTCGTGCAGCTCAGGTTTTTTTTTTTTTTTTTTATAAAGATGACCAGTAAGGGGATCTCAACCCTTGGCTTGGTGTTGTCAGCACCACGCTCAGCTAGTGAGCAAACCGGCCATCCCTATATAGGATCCGAACCCGTGGCCTTGGTGTTATCAGCACCGCACTCTACCGAGTGAGCCACGGGCCAGCCTGTGCAGCTCAGGTTTTAACTGTTGACCTTGTAAGCATTTCCAGGTCTTGTGAGGTCCAGTACACCTGGGTTGTGTGGAAACTCTGGTCTCAGCCTAAGTCTTTCCAGCAAACTGCGCCCCCCGCAGTTCTGTATTCCTGACCAGTCTCCACTGAGTGGGCCTGTGCTGACTGGAGGGCAGATCAGTTGTCCATGCTGTGCCCCAATGTTCCCCCAGTGGGCCCTTCTCTCCCACCCCACGCACTCCAAAAACTTCTCATGGGGTGGGCCATGTGCCGGTCACTTGCAATGACTCACTGGCCTCTGAGTGGCTTCTGTCTTCAGTTGTCTGTGGCCCTCGCTCCTATGTGTGTCCACAGGAACCCTGTTAGTGGTCTAGCTGGCCTGAGGGCCAGCAAGGCCCTCTTCTCCCCTACAGCCTCCAAGCAACTTCATACGAAGAGCATGACAGCACCTTTGCCAGCTCGTGCTCTAGGTGCTCATCAGGGCCAGTCTTGAAGTGACCAGGGCTCGAAACAGTCAAAGAGGTCGTTTCTTCCTCTCATCGTGGCTTCTCCTGCCTTCATAACCTCCATAGGTCTCTCCTCCTCTTTCTCTGAGGTCCAGTGGCCCCAGCTTGGCAGACGCTGCTTTTTAATGGTTGTAAATTGGTTGACTGTGGGAGAGGGTGATGCTGGGTACTGTCTATTTTGCCATCTTGATAGGAAGAAGTCCCAATTCAGATCTTTAACTCCAAACCCCAATATGATATTAGGAGGTGAGGCCTTTGAAAGGTGGGTAAGTCATGAGAGTGAATCTCTCATGAATAGGATTAGTGATCTTATAAAACAGGCCCCAGAGAGCTGCCTTGGCCCTTTCCCCATGTGAGGACACAGTGAAAAGACAGCCATGTACAAACCAGGAAGGAGACCCTTACCAGACACCAAATCTGCCAGCACCTTGATCTTGGAATCCCCAGCCTCCAGAACTGTGAGAAGTAAGTTTGCTGTTTGCACCACCTAGTCTACGGATTTCTGTTTTAGCAGCCTGAGCTGATTAAGACACTAACTATTCCCCTACCGAATATATGGATTGCATCCTGTTTTTGTGTAACAAATAAAGCTGTGATGTTTCCCTAAGGATATACTATGCCTCCCCATCCTAGGCCTTTATTTAGGACCCTTTAAAACTTTCTTCGCTGTATATGGTAACAACTGTATCTCAGATAGGCCCAGGAGGAGTGTGGCCAGCAGAGAGTTAACTGTCCCTACAGTGGGGGCTGGGGGACTTTGAATTGCAGAGCATGTGCACAAACATATTGAGGTCCTTTGCTTCTGATTAATCATATTAAAGATAAATCTTTCACAACAGACCATCTGGAAAGCAATTCGAATGCACAGGAGAAGCACGATTACCTGCTACATGTCCAAGAAAATGAGGCCCTGTGTCCAGACTCAATTAATTCTATGACAGCACATAAATCAATAGAAAATGCAGCCCCTGACACTGTGCTCACCACTCGCCTCCTGAAACATCCTAATGAGATGTGGGAAATAAGGGCTCATTGTCAACAATAAAGAGCTCCAGTGTCCTCATTCTAAACCATGTTTTTCTTTTGCATGGGAAAATAGCATTAGCTGGCTCTTAGAAGACCTAGTAATAGAGCAGGCCAAGATGAAAAATAGCTATTCAGTGACCACAATACAGGCTGGGTGAAATCATATCACGCAAATGAGATATGGACTCAGCCAAATTGTTGCTGACACCAATCTTGTCACCCAGTTTGGTCTCATATGTTGTAAAGATAATATTCTTTTGTTCCTTTCAAATATAATTTAGTTTCTTTGACTATGCACGATTTGGGTTTAAACAGTCCTTGAGTACACTTGTATAATCAGCTCAAACATTCCAGACAAAAGTCATTGAATAAGTATTTCACCTCCAGATCACAGGCAACCAAGAGCTCTAAAGGGAGGTTAATAAATTTATCTGCCCCAAACCAGGCTGATGTCCAACACTGTCAAGCAAGACCCTATAACCTAACTTAGGGTCACAGAGGGACATGCTTCTCTTTGAAAAATGGCAGTGAAATACACAAAAACGTTGAGTATGCCCTAAACCGTCAATAACAGGATCCTAGTTAAATCAATGTTAGCACATCTACAAGACAATTATGTGGCAACTGAAATATTTACAAAGAGTTTATCATAAAATGCATTGTTATACTTTGTTCGAAGCCATATAAATGTAGAATGAACTGTGAAGAAATGCATTAAAATATAAGCAACAGTTATAACTGAGTGATAGAACAATGTTATTTGCTTGCCTCCTTCCTTCGTTTCTGGGTATGGTACTTCAGCAGACAAGCAATATGTAAAAAGACAAGTGCCATGGAGCGTAAGCCATGCAGCTCTGTGGAGCCCTGGGCAGCCACGCCTGTCAGATGACATTTCTGCAGCGGGAAGGATGTAGGGCCCAGCACCACTTGGAAGTGGCCTAGAGTGGGGGTGGGGGCTAATTTGTTCTTTCTGGGCTTTCAGTATGCCAGGACATCTGTCCTACCACTTCCTCGTCTCAGAATGAACAAAAGGGGATTATTTGGCCCTTAAAAACAATTAAAAACTGCTATCAGCCCTTCATCATCAATAGCTAGTCTCCAAGAGCTGGTGTTTTCAATATCCTATAATGTAATCTACACCTGAAACTAGCATAACAGACAGCAACAGGGTAACTGTGTGTAATTCTGGGTTGGCAGGTATTTGTTGTTCTTATTGGTTACCCCTAACAGTAAGAAGTTAATTCTCTCCCACAAGAACTTCTGGAAATAGAGGTGGCTTACCAAAGTCTACCTCTGTGTGGCGTGTTTTTCCCTGCATGCCTTTAAGGGGAAAGTAGGGTCCAGACAAGAGGACAATTAAGCGAGACAAAACATTACCAGCATTGACCTTTTTTTGAACATGCTTGAGAAAGGGGCATTATCTCTGAAATTGCTAAGACCTGTGCTGAGTGGTACATTATTAAATACACACTTTACCAGATCCATCCTCAGGGACAGAGAAATGTGTCACCCACAAAGAAGGCAGCCACAGACCAGAGCGCAAAAGAGGATTTGTATGTGCTGACCGTCCCATTATTTTCACACTTCTCTAGACATTTCCAAGTGCATGCATAGTGTGCATATTTAAAATAAACTAGATCCACATTATGTGCTGAATTGTGTCCCCTCCAAATTCATGTGTTGAAGTCCTAAACCCCAGTACCTTAATGTGACTTTATTTTGAAATAAGGTCACTGCAAATGTAATTAGTTAAGCTAAAGTCATTTGGGTGGGCCCTAACCCAACATGACCGGGTCCTTATAAAGAGGGGAATTTTGGAGACAAAAAAAATTTGCAAACAGGAAGGATGCCATGTAAAGATGGAGGCAGAGATCTACAAGCCAAGGAACACCAAAGATTGCCAGCAAACCACAAGAAGCTATGGGAGAGGCTAGAACAGATTTTCCTTCACAGATCTCAGAAGGAACCAACCCTGCCAACACCTTGATCTGGGACTTTCAGTCTCTAGACATGTGAGATAGTAAGTTTCTGTTGTTTATGCCACTCAGTTTGTGGACTTTGTTTTAAGCCCTAGCAAACAAATACAATCCATAAGGATTATGTACACATTACGCAAAATTAGGAGTCCCCTTGTTTTTCATCTCCTGGGGAATTCTCCCACCCGTCATCAGGGTTGTTTTTTCATCTTGGATCTGACCATTGTTTCAGTTATTCTAGTTCCCCTCCTTTCTATATACATTTTACAACCAGCTTGTCAATATCTATTTTTTAAAAATCCTGCTAGAAATATGATTGGGACTGTGTTGAATCTATAGATCAATTTGGGGAGAATTAGCATCTTAACTATATTGAATTGTTCAATGCAAGAATATGATATCTCTCTCCATTTATTTAGGTCTTGATTTCTCTCATGATGGTAGTTCCCAGCATACATATCTTGTACATGTTCTCTTAATTATATGTATTTCTTTCTTTTCTTTCTTTCTTCTTTTTTTTTTTTTTTTTTTTTTGGTGCTATTGTAAATGATACTTTGTTTTACAATTTCATGTTGATATAGTAGAGAAATATAACTGATTGTTGTATGAGTATATTGACCGTGCTAAATTCATTCGTTAGCTCTAGGAGCTTTTTTTTTTTTTTTTTTTTTTTTTTTTTTTTTTTTTTCCCTGTCCGGCAACGG
>NW_007733138.1:0-16072 GCF_000696425.1 Galeopterus variegatus | reverse complement strand
GGGATCCGAACCCTCGGACGGGAGCGCCGCCGCGCTTCCCAAGCGGCGCACTATCCAGTGCGCCACCGGGCCGGCCCAGCTCTAGGAGCTTTTTGTAGATGCCAGAGGATATTGCAGACAATGATGGAGTCTGCAAAGAGGTGGTTTTGTTTATTCTTTTACGATCCATATGCCTTTTTTCTTTGCCATACTACACTAGCTAGGACTTCCTGTAATGTTAAAACTGAGTGATGAGAGCCTAAGAACTTGCCTTGTTTCTGATGCAAGGTGGAAAGCACTCAGTCTTTTACTACTAAGTATTAATGGGGTTATTTTGTAGATGTCCTATTTCAGGTTGAGGAAGTTTCTTTCTATTCCTGTCTACTGAGAGGGTTTTTGTCTTTTTTTTCCAATCATGAATGGATGCTGAATTTTGTCAAAAGCTTTTTCTAGCCCCATTGAGACACTTACGTAGTTTTTCTTCTTTATTCTGCTAACAGGTGTAAGACATTGATTAATTTTTGAATTCTGAGGCAGCCTTGCATTCCTGGGAGAATCCTGCTTGGCCTTAATGTATCCTTAGATACTGCTGGATTCACTTTGATAGTGTATTGTTGATGATTTTCACATCTATGTTCATGAGGGATATTGGCCTGTAATTTTCTTTTCTTGTATAAAATCCTTTACTTGTTTCTCATATGAGAGTAGTGCTGGCCTCATTGAGTTAATTTAGACATATACCTGTCTCTTCTATTTTCTGAAAAAGACTGTGGAGAATTGGTATTAGTTCTCCCTTAAATGTTTGGTAGAATTTATCTGTAATACCACTCATGCCTGGAATTTTATTTCTTGGAAGGGTTTTAACCACACATGACATCTTTAATAGATTAAGAAATTTCAGGTTCTCTTTCTTGAATGAGTGTTGTTAGGTCATTTCTTTAAATGAATTGGTCCATTTCTTAAGGTGGAAGCTCAGACTGATTTGAGACCTTTCTTTTTTCTAATATGAGAATTTAATACTATAAACTTCTATATAAGCACTTTTTTAGTTACATTCCACCAATTTTAATATAAATTTACCTCATTCAGTTCAAAATATTTAATTTCTTTTGAGACTTCTTTGACCCAGAGGCTATTTAGAAGTATGTTGTTTAATTTCTAAACATTTGGGAATTTTTCCATTGTCTATCAGTAATTACTAGTTTAATTCTATGTAGTGGATTGAATTATGTCCCCCCCAAAACTCACTGAAGCTTGAATTGTGTCCCCAAGTTTCATGTTAGAAGCTCAATCTCCACTGGAACTGTTAAGAGGGTGGGAAATCCTATCATGGTAATTGAAAGGTGGTACCCTGAAGAGGTGATTAGATAGTAGGACCATGCAGTAGTGAATGGATTGAAAATGGTGGTCAGGGGTGTGGTTTGGAGGGCTTTAAAAGGAGAGTGAATGAGGAAATTGCCCTCTTGCTCTCTCTTTGCTCTCTGCTTCCACCGTCTTGCAATATGAGGGGTCACTGTCACCACCACCAGATGTGCTCCTTGGACTTTGGAATTCCTAGTCTCAGAAACTGTAAGCAATAAATTTTGTTTTCTTTATAAACCACCCAGTTTCAAGTATTTTGTTATAAGCAACAGAAACGGACTAATACATCCTACTATAATCAGAGAATATACTTAGCAAAATTTCAATTTTTTGACTTTACTAAGATTTGGTTTATGGCCCAGAATACGGTCTATCTTGGTAAAGGCTTCATGTGCACTTGAGAAGAATGTGTACAGTCATTCCTTGGTATTTGTGGGGGATTGGTTCCAAGACCTCCTGTGGGTACCAAAATCCATGGATGCTCAAGTCTCTGATATAAAATGGCACAGTATTTAAATGTATATTCAATGCACATTCTCCCGTGTATTTTAAATCATCTCTGGATTACATATAATACCTAATATAATGTAAATGCTATGTAACTAGTTGTTATACTACATTGTTTAGGAAATAATAACAAGAAAAAGGTCTGCACATGTCCAGTACAATGTTTTTTCAAATATTTTTGATCCATACTTGGTTAAATCCACAGATGCAGAACACACAGATAAGTAGGGCTGACTGTATTCTGCTGCTGTGGCATGGAGTATTCTATAAGTGCCAACTGGGACATGTTGATTGGTAGTATTGCACAGATTTTCTGTATTTTTGCTGATTTTTTATCTACTTGTACTATCAATTACTGAAAGAGTACTGCTGAAGTCTCTAATTATGGATTTATCGATTTCTCTTTTCACTTTTATCAGTTTTTACTTTGTGTATTTAGGAACACTGTTGTTAGAAGCATATACATGTAGGATATTTATGTCATCTTGGTGAACTAAACCTTTTATCACGTGTAGGGTCTCTTTTTATCCTGGTAATTTTCCTTGTTCTAAAGTAGACTTTCTCTGGTGTTAAAATAACTACTCCAGCTTTCCTTAGATTAGTGTTCAAATGAAATGTCTTTTCCCATCCTTTCACTTTTAATCTCTCTCTGTCATCAGATTTAAAGGGAGTTCCTTATAAAAAGTATATAGTTAGGACTTGTTTTTAAATCTAATCCATTAATATTTATTTTTAATGGTGTTTTAGGCCATTCATTTATTTATTTATTTTTTTCCTTTTTGTCTTTTTTCGTGTCCGGCAACAGATCGCAACCCTCAGTGTCGCGCCCGTACCGGACCGGGACCGGCAACGGGATCGCAACCCTCGGTGTTGCGGCCGCACCTCGCTCAGCCAGTGAGCGGGAACCGATCTGTATGTGGGATCCGAACCCTCGGCGGGAGCGCCACCATGCTCCCAAGCAGCGCACTGTAGCAGTGCGCCACCGGGCCGGCCCTAGGCCATTTACATTTAATGTATTTACCGGTCTGGTTGGATTGAAATCTATCCTTTTATTATTTCCCTGTTTGTTGCCTTTGTTTCTTGTCTTTTGTGTTTCCCCTTTGCTGCCTACTTTTGGATTGTTCAAATTTTTTTAGTATTTCATATATCTATTGTCCTTTTGTCTTTATTTCTTTGTATCATTTTTTAATGCTTGCTCTATGGATTATAGTACACATATCTAACTTTTATGGTCTACTTTGAGTTAACATTTTACCACTTCAAGTAAAACCTAGAAGCCTTACAACAGCGTGACTTATTGACACCACTTATGCTATAGTTGTCACACTCGCATGTATCACATTTATGTACATTAACAAACACACACACGTCAATGTCATAATGTTTGCTTGAAACACTCATAAATATTTTTTTAAAATTAAGAGGTGAAAGGGCCAGCCCGGTGGCGCACTGCGCTAGTGCGCCGCTTGGGAAGCGCGGCGGCGCTCCCGTCGAGGGTTCGGATCCCACATACAGACTGGTTCCCGCTCACTGGCTGAGCGAGGCGCGGGGCCAACACCGACGGTTGCGATCCCGTTGCCGGTCCCGGTCCGGTACGGGGGTGACACTGAGGGTTGCGAACCGTTGCCGGACACGGAAAAAGACAAAAAATAAAAATAAAAAAATAAATAAATAAATAAAATAAAATTAAGAGGTGAAAAATAGTCTATTATATTCGCTCAGGTATTTTACCATTTCTTTTGATCTTTCTTCATTCCTGAAGTCCCTTTGGTATCATTTCTCTTCAACCTGAAGTGCTTCTTTCAGCAAGTTATTTAAAGCAGGTCTGCTGGCAACACATCCTCTTAGTTTTCCTTCATTTGAGAAGGTCTTTATTCCACCTTCATTCCTGAAGGATTTATTCACTGAATACAGAATTCTGGGTTAACAGCTTTTTTTTCCTTAAGAATGTTGAAGATGTTCTACTGTCTTTCAGCCTCCATGGTTTCTTATGAGAAAGCCACAGTCATTTGAATCACTGTTCTTTATATACAATGTGTCATTTTCAACATGTCTGCTTTCAAGATTTTCCTTAATCTTCAGTTTTCAGAAGTTTGTTATGATATGTCTGGGTATGATTTTCTTTTGGTTTATTCTGTCGGGGTTTTTGAGCTTCTTAAATCTGTAAATTTTTATCTTTCATTAAAATGGGATGTTTTGAGGCATTATTTCTTCGAATATTTTTTTGTGTAACAAGCTCTTCTTTCGTTCAGAGATTCCAATGATACAGAGCTTTTGATAGTGTTCTAAAAGTCCTCAAGGTTTTGCTCATTTCCTCGAATCATATTTATCTCTGTTACTCAGGATAATTTATATTGATCTACCTTAGAGTTAACTGATTTTTTTCCTCTGTCACATCCACTTTGCTTTTGGGCTCCTCCAGTGAAATTTTTACTTTGGATATTATATTTTCAGTTCTAAAATTTCGATACTTTTCTTTTTTATAGTTTATATTTCTCTGCTAAGAATTACTATGTCTCCATTCATTTCAAAAGTGCCCACCTTTATCTTATGGAACATGGTTATAAGAGTTACTTTAGAGTCTTTGATCTTTCAACAACTAAGTCATCTCAGAGTTGGCATTTGTTGATTGTCTTCACCTGTGAATTGGTTGTATTTTTTAAAAAACTTAATTGGTTTATTGATTGATTAGAGAATTGGTCAGATTTTCTTGCTTCTTTGTATCTCAAATATTTTTGGATTGCATCCCAGACATTTTTAATATTTATGTTTTGAGGCTAGTGAATATATGATTTTCATTTGTTTATCAGGTAATCAACACATTTAGGTTCAAGCCACAAGCTCTGTCTCACCTTCTTTAGGAGGTGGTTCCAACGTCAGTTCCACTTCAAAAGCTTTTGCTGTGCTCTTTGGGTAGGCCCCTTGCAGGAATAATTCAGAGATAAAGTCTGGGACTTGGCCCATGGCTTCTATTGCAGTTTAGTCCCAAAGCCTTTGCTGTGATTCTCTGGGTGTGTGCCATGCACATATTTGGTTCAGACATATAAACAAGGGATCCCCTTTTACACATCTCTCCTCTTTAAGATTTCTTCCATGTTCTCCTACCCTCAGAGGCCCCTTTTCCTGGTTCCTCTGGCCATAAAGTTTGGGCTCTCTCAGAGTCTTAGTCTATCACACTGTTTCACAGTTTTGTGCAACTGGGGCCCCTGCTGGGGGCAAAGCAACAAGAGAAATAGAGGGGAAAATGGGGATTACAACCACAATCTGGACATAATAACCAGTTCCTCCATCCAGACAGATACGTTCTCTCAGGATTTTAGATGCTGCTGCTGTGGGTCTGGCCTTGGGTAGGACTAGGGCAGAAGAAAAGACAAAAACAAAACAGCAGTTCCTCCTTCTCTTCAATTTGCAGGGCTGCTTTTTCCAGTCCCCTGGCCAGGAAGACAGGTTTCTCATACAGTTTTTGCTGTCTCTGCATACTACGCTGTTTCCCAAGTAAGTGAGCACTCAGATCACAGGAGGAAAAAAAAATTTAAAAAAAACCAGAAACAGAAAACTTGATGCCAACGTACAGGCATTTTCCCAACATTGCAGGCATTTGAACTTTGACCTCTCTCCCTGTGGGGTTGCTTCATATTCTGTCCAGAGTTTTTAGTTCTAACCAGTAAAAAAACCAAAACCCAAAAATATCTCAAAAAAGGGCTATGGTAGCTCACTCCATCTTGGCCAGCACTGTATATTCTCCATAGATTTTGAAAGGTCCATTAAGTTAAAACCTACTTTTTTTTTTTTAGTCTTTTGTCTTTTTCCGTGTCCGGCAACGGATCGCAACCCTCGGTGTCGCCCCCGCACCTCGCTCAGCCAGTGAGCGGGAACCAGTCTGTATGTGGGATCCGAACCCTCGGGCGGGAGCGCCGCCGCGCTTCCCAAGCGGCGCACTATCCAGTGGACCACCGGGCCGGCCAAAACCTACTTATTTTTATTTCACTCCATTCATCAAACACATGTCACTGCCAATCAATGTTCAGCTCAGCCTGATGTCATCAGCATCACCATCAGCAGGAAAGGTCGTGCCACAGGAAAACTGACAACTTCTACTACTCCCAGGGTCCTCAGCCCCGGCTGCATGTTAGAATCAACCTGCGGAGTTTTTAAAAATATCAGTTCTGGATCACGTCCCAGAGTGTGAGGTCAGAATTTCTGGATGGGGCCCTGACATCAGTATTTTGAGCTCTCCAGGCGAATGACATACAGCCAAGGCTAAGAACCACTGAATGGGATGTAAGGAAAATGTAGGCCTTATAATCTCTCAGGTTCACAGTCCCAGATGGGAAGCTGTAGGCCAGGAGAAACTGAGTAGGAATGGCAGCTTCATGTTGCTGAAGAGCTGGCCATGAAGCCCCTCCTCCACCACCCAGCCCCGCAGGTATCTGAGGTCTTTGGTATATACATAATAAGATGCCGAGCACTAACTAGAAGGTGTATTTTGGCATGGGGCAGTGCAGCAGTGCTTTCAGAGAGGAAAGGCTTAAGAGACAGATGGCTTCCTTCTGAATCTGAGGTTGTCCCAAGTCAGAAGTTACTGAGATAGCCAGATGGATCACCGGAAGAAAAAACTGCGGTATTAATCAGGATTCTACAAAGAGAACTGACAGGATCAACATAGAGACAGATGTATTTCAAGGAATTGGCTCACATGATTGTGGAGGGTGGCAAGTCTGAAATCTGTAGGGCAGGATGGAAATTCCAGCAGGAGTTGACGCTGCAGTCTTGAGTCTGAAGGCAACCTGGGGGCAGAATTCCTTCTTCTTTGGGAACTTCAGTCTTTTCTCTTGAGGCCTTCAACTGATTGAATGAGGCCCACCCATATCAGGAAGGAGAGTCTGGTTTTCTCAAAGTCTATTGATTTAAATGTTTATCTCATCCAAAAAATACCTTCCCAGCAACATCTAGACTGGCATTTGACCAAGCAACTGGGCACCATACCCAAGCCAAGTTGACACATAAAATCAATCATCATGTCTGCACAGATGCTACTGTTCCTTTAACACACCAGCCACAAGTACTATAGAAATGGGAAAACGGGTCAAAGTTTGTTTTTCTCATGGAGGTGTCACTTCTTCCTATCCTGCCAAGAGCTGGAGATTCTTCCTCTAGATAATCCTTCCAAGGAAAGTCCCCTTTGCTACACACCTGTGGCCACTGGCCATGGTGTCCTGCTGCTAACACTGCCTTCCTTTTCTCAGTGTCAAGACTGCACCCTCCCATGGCCTGCCCTCCACCCTCCACCTCCCCTGGGGTAGTTGTGGCCGTCCTGGCATCAGAACTTAGGTCTAATGTAGGCCAGCTGGCAGGTCCTAGGCATCTGTGCTGTGGAAATGGGCACTATGCTATCCCAAGCTCTGCTGCCACTAATACCTGCTAACTAAGGAATAGGATCCAATAAGGTCCCTCCTTCGGATAGTTTTTGCAAGTGTCAGACTGTCCATACACCATACTTGGCGTTTTTATCAGAGACCAACTTATTCATCCTATATTCATGAATACATAGAAGTTCATGCCAACCACACACAAACACTAGTTTACTAGAGCTTCTAAAGGACCACCTTCTGTATAATTTAGGGGGTGGGTGTGTAATTTGTAAAAGTAAAATTGAAGTAGGTATCATTCATTGACTTGGAATAAGTCTAGAGGTCTTTTCCATCTCTCCCAACCCCTCTGGAGTTCCTCACCTTCCCAGAGAAACTAGAGCCACTCTTTCTTAAAATGACTCAGAAGTAGACAGAAACCCGAGATTGTGACAAAACCACTATTTCAGAACACGTGGGGTGGTGGCCTGGGAATCTATTTTTGTATGAATCACCTCAGATAATTCTTACACATCTTAGAGTTCAAAACTTAGTGGCCTAAGGAACCCTGTCTATGAATGGTAATCCTACCTTAAAGTAATCATAAAGGGCCGGCCCGGTGGCGCACTGCTACAGTGCGCCGCTTGGGAGCATGGTGGCGCTCCCGCCGAGGGTTCGGATCCCACATACAGACTGGTTCCCGCTCACTGGCTGAGCGAGGTGCGGGCGCAGCACCGAGGGTTGCGATACCGTTGCCAGTCCCGGTCCGGTACGGGCGCGACACTGAGGGTTGCGATCCGTTGCCGGACACGAAAAAAGACAAAAAGGAAAAGAAAAAAAAAAAGTAATCATAAAACTGTGGAAGAAGGAAGAAGAGAGACTTTGGTGGACCAGAATCTTTATGAATTGCTGAGTGGGAAGGCAGATGGAATCATACTAATGAATGAAATCACTTCCCAAAGTAGGCATAGAAGAGGACTGCTGGGAAAAGTGTCAGAGACTCCAAGATGGCCTTCAGGTGGCAGATTCCAGGGCAGAAGGGGCCTTCAGCAACTGGGGCTGATTAGGCAGAGAACTAGAGTCAGATCAGGTGGGACAGTCAGCCCTACCCCTGCCTCCATCCCCAGGGCCAGGCAGCCACCTGCTACTGGGCAGTGTATCAGTAAAGAAGAAAGAGTGGGGAGGATGGATGTTAAGAGGCCAACCAACAGTTCTGCTGCACACATCACGGTGAACCTCAGAACAGCAAGGACAAGAGAAAATCCTAAGAGCTTTAAAAGGTGGCGTGGAGATTACATATGAAGAAGCAAGAATTAGATTATGAGGTTGATATCACACTTTTCATCAGCAACACTGAATGCAGGAAGACAAAGGAAGAATGTCTCCAAAGTTCCGAGGTAAACACACTTGGCCTGGGCCGGCCCGGTGGCGCACTGCTACAGTGCGCCTCTTGGGAAGCGCGGCGGCGCTCCCGCCGAGGGTTCGGATCCCACATACAGACCTGTTCCCGCTCACTGGCTGAGCGAGGCGCGGGAGCAACACCGAGGGCTGCGATCCTGTTGCCGGTCCCCGGTCCGGTACGGGGGCGACACTGAGGGTTGCGATCCGTTGCCGGACACGGAAAAAGACAAAAAGAAAAAGAAAAAAAAAAAAAAAACACACTTGGCCAGAATTTGTATCCAGCCAAGCTGTCGTTCACATGAGAGGTCAACATTTTCAGCCATGCAAATAGGAGAAGAATTCATGAAAAATGTACCATCACAAAAAGGAAACATAAGTACAAGAGGAACAGAAGTAATGGGGGTGGGGGAAGTGGAACATTTCTAATCTTACCTGATGACTGTAAAATATTTCAATAATCTGGCATTCTAGAACTCAGATCAGAAATTATATCAACACAGAAGAAGAGGGTGGGAGAGAAAGCAAACAAAAAGCATGTTAATATTTGGTTTTGTAAGGGAGGAGCATATATTCATTAACTCTAGATGTCAATAGAGAAATACAGGTTTATCTTTGACATATTTCTACAAAAGGAATAGGACGTATAATTTCTAAACCATAGGAGGGAAACAAAACACAGAAAACTCAATCCGCCCAACAAAAGATAGAAAAGGGGCAAAACAGAAGCAATTAAAAAAATTAACAACCCGAAATGTCAAAAATGGTCTGAACATATCAGTATCACTGGGCTAAATTCACCTAATAAAAGAGATTTTCAGATTAGACTACAAAAACAAAACAAAATTCAGTTATGTGCTTGTTATGGGCTGAATTGTGTCTCCCCCCAAATTTGTGTGTGGATGTCCTAACCCTAGAATCTCAGAATGTGACTGTATTTGGAGGTAGGGCCTTTAAAGATTAAGTTCCATGAAGCTGTTAGGTGGGCCCTCATCCAATCTGACTGGGGTCCTCACAGAAGATAAATTTGGACATACAGAGGGAAACCAGGGGCACACACACACAGAGGGACAATCACGTGAAGAAGCAGCAAGAAGGCGGCCACCTGCAAGCCAAGGAGAGAGGCCTCAGAGGGAAGCGACCCTGCAGTTACTAGACCTCGGACTTCCAGCCTCCAGAGCTGTGGGACAATAAATTTCTGTTGTTTAAACCACCAAGTCTGTGGTATTTAGTTATAGCAGCCCTAGACAACTAATACAGTGCTTTTTATACTCTATCAGTCCATTTGTTGAAATAGATTTTCAGATTATTTTAGAAAATTCAAACCATGAGTTGCTTAGTTTCTTGCATCCCTATATGTAAAATGACATGACATGAAGACTGCAAAAGATACAAGTATAGAAAAAGATATACCAGACAAATAATAACAAGAAGAAAGCAGGTGTGGTGGTATTAATCAGACAAAATAAATGTAAACAGCAGTTTGTGAGGGAGAAAAAGGAAAAATTCCTGTTAATAAGAGGAATAATCCATAAAGAGCATCATGTATCTTTATCAATTTAACAGCATCCCTTCAAAATATAAACAAAGCAAATAATGATAATAAAGGTGCAATTCACAGCTAGACTCATATTGGGAGACTTTAACAGAAACCCAATTAACTAGACAAAAATAAGATGGAATATAGAGATTTAAATAACAATTAACAAGATGTATTTAGAACTTTGTACCCAGCAAATAGAGGATGAAGAGTTTTTTGGATTGTGTGTGTGTGTGTGTGTGTGTGTGTGTGTGTGTGTGTGTGTGTGTGTGTGTGTTTAAAAAAAGATATACTGAGCTTTAATCAAAACTGACTATTTAGGGGCCGGCCCGGTGGCGCACTGAATAGTGCGCCGCTTGGGAAGCGCGGCGGCGCTCCCGCCCGAGGGTTCGGATCCCACATACAGACCGGCTCCCGCTCACTGGCTGAGCGAGGCGCGGGAGCAATGCCGAGGGTTGCAATCCCGTTGCCGGTCCCCGGTCCGGTATGGGGGCAACACTGAGGGTTGCGATCCGTTGCCAGACACGGAAAAAGACAAAAAGACAAAAAAAAATAACTGACTATTTAGTATTAGACCACAAAAAAAATCTTACATTCTGCAAAGGAGAATTCTTTCTGGCTGCACTTACTGAATACAATGTGACAAAATTAGAAATGAATGACAAAAAGATTGTGTCAGTGATCAGTTCATTGTCTGCAAATTCTGAACGTGCCCTTCACTACCTGCTCTGTGATGAGCAGCAGGACCCCTGCCCCGCTTCTCCTTTGTAGTAGACACAGTTGCGCACTTTCTTGGGAGAGGATGATGAAGGGACACTGCAGGAGGAAGAGGCCTTCTGCAACTTCTGGCTTAGGCCAGGGCTCAGAACCCAGTCCTTCTCTGACCTAGCAGCCTTGGTCTGGCCACCCTTTTAATGTGGAAACAGGAGCCCCACACGTCCAGCCACGTGCTGGATTCCCTCAGTGAACCCCATGTAGCCCGCATCATCTGGAGGGGCACATACTAAGTGACAGTCCCTTCTGCAAGCCCTGCACCCTCTGCTGGCCTCTGCCCTGTGGGCCACACTGCCAGCTGCCTTTCCCCAGCCTGCACTCCAGAGGTGGCCTCCTGTCACAGCTGCAGCTCCACATGCGCTGTGGCCTGCCTCAACTGCAATCTTCTCTGCTCTCCTGTGGCTATACCACACCTTGTCCAACAACTTTGTCCTTCTCTGGATCTCTTCCATGTTTGTCCTTACTTGGGTACTGTCCCTCAGCACCAAAATACCATATGGAGTTTCCAATATCTTATAGTCACTACTTAGTAATTCTTTCTATTAAGCTCCTACTGTGTTTTCTATCTCCTGATTACATATGGACTGCTCCAAGGATAGTTAAAAAATAAAAACAAAATAAAACAAAAAATTATTTGCCTGGGGAATTTTTAAACATTATTTTGAATAACTTAGGTTTAAAAAGCATTCAAAATGCAAATTATAATTTTTTATAAATGAACAAAAAATTGCATATCACAATATTATACTCAAATTAATACTCATTAAATAACATACACCTTTACTAAAGAATTTTTTAAGTAAAAGAGAAGATTAAAGTATAAGATAAGCCTATGGAAGGAAAGATAAAAATTACGATAAAAAGCAGAAATTTTAAAAATATGAGATTAAAAAATTTTTAAATGACAGAATTAATCAAATTTTGGCTTGGTATAAAAAGATATATGCTAAGGCAAATATGATCAAGAAAAAAAAAGGCAAAAATAAACATTTGAACTGCAAGGGGGAACATAATTACAGACATGAAGAAGTTTTAAGATTATAAGGGAATACTTTTCAGAACTTTATGCCAATAAATTTGCAAATTTAACTGAATGAAATGAAAGAGTTTCTCAGAAAATATAAATTACCACAATTGACTCAATAAGTAGAAAATTGAATAGCCATAGAAAATATTTTAAAGTAAATAACAGGTATATAATGTAATAAAAGCACCAGACCCAGATGAATTTAAAAGCAAGTTTTATTAAATTTTCAAGGAACAGATCATTGTCATGTCAGATTCCAGAAAAAGATGGAAAGCTCAAGCAACTCATTTTGTAAAAGTGTAAGCACAGTCAGGCCTCAACATGAAGAGAGGCACAAAAATCCCAAATAAAACCTTAACAAATAGATTCAGTCTGAGTGTTAAAAACAAATACATCTTGACCAAAGATGGTTTCATAAAGGGGAAGATAGCTCAACCTCAGAGAATTTATCATACCATTAAAATTGGCTTTTATCAGCTTCTTATTCTGAAAATTAATAACTGTAGAGAAATAAGCATTTATCCCATTTAAAACAAGAGACATTGTGTTTCAGGGTGGTTGAATAGCTCCATTTGGTGAGCTGTTCTAAACAGAAGAATGCCAACTAATAAATGTAAACATATGAGAATTATGAAACCACCAATTTGCAACAACTAATGAATTAACTGATTCAGGCCAGGATCATTAATGGATAATGCAAGGTTAACTGGGCACCTGGAATATACATGGTACCAAAGAACTATTCGTAGATTACTTGTAAGTTTCCAGAATAAACAACTTTATAACAGAAGGCTCAAGCTGTTACCATCTTAACCCAATAATTAATCATAACTAATCAGATCAATTATTAATAGTGAGAAAACCATATACAAGGGGTCTTCAAAACATTCATGGATTTATATTATCTTGTAAATCCATTTTTCCATGAAGTTTTTGATGTACCTTCGAATTATGTGTGAATTGTGACATGTTACAATATGAAACACACAGCACCACTTGTGAACTATTCTTGCCAAGAAATTTTATAGTCTAGATCCAAACATGCTTTGGGAGATTAGATTTATCATTCAACAAATATCCCTTCCTCCATAAGAGAGGCATAATCCCCATTCCATTGATATCAGGCTTGCCAGTGGAATACGAACACAGTGACAATGTGCAAATTCCAAGATCGCCTTAGGGGCCACCTCATATTTCCACTCATGCCTCTTGTGTCCCTGCAATTCACATAGGCAGTGTCTGCTCCAGGCAGCCCCCACCCTCCATCCTGGGTCTTAGAATAAACACGTGTTGGGCAGAGCCACCCCAGCAACCTGAAAAGACTGCCCTTTTGTTGACCCTGCCTACGAATATGAAGAAAAATGCTCGTTATATGTTGGTGAGATTCTGTTGCTGCTGTTGTTATGCAGCAAATGAGTAATACACAGGCCTTTGGACTGAAATTCCAGTTTCCAAGAACCACAAGAGATAGAGGGAAAAGTTGAATGATACCACAAGAAAGCAATAAGACAGAAGCTGGAGATGGGACCGCTGGTCCAGTGCAGCCTCTGCAACGCAGAAGTGGAAGGAAGCAGAAGCGGGAGGGGAGCTTCCCAGTTAGAAGAGAAGACGTGGGCCGAGCCCGTGGCGCACTCAGGAGAGTGCGGCGCTGGGAGCGCTGCGGCGCTGGGAGCGCCGTAGCGCTCCCGACGCGGGTTCGGATCCTATATAGGGATGACCGGTGCGCTCACAGCGCTCACTGGCTGAGCACAGTGCAGCCGGTCTCAAAAAGGACAAAAAAAAAAAAAGAAGAGAAGACGTAAGAGGACGTGGGCGGACCCCGGGGCGCGCTCAGGAGAGTGGGGCGCTGGGAGCGCTGCGGCGCTGGGAGCGCCGCAGCGCTCCCGACGCGGGTTCGGATCCTATATAGGGATGACCGGTGCGCTCACAGCGCTCACTGGCTGAGCACAGTGCAGCCGGTCTCAAAAAGGACAAAAAAAAAAAAAGAAGAGAAGACGTAAGAGACCCTGCAGCCCATGGTGCTGTCTGGGTCATGACTGGTCCCGCTAAAGACACTTCGGGGTCAACTGAAGAATGTTTAATATAGACTGGGTATTAGATGAAATTAAGGCATTACTGTAAATTTTGTTAACATCATAATGGTGTTGTAAAAACATAGTCAAGATGTGCTTATTTTTAAAGTGAATACTAAATGTTTAAGGGCAAAGAATGATAAATGGCTATAATTTACTTTAAAAATTTAAGCAAAAAAGGAAGAGGTAGCAAATAGGACAAAATGTTAACCACAAAGACTGAGCAAATAATGGCAATAAATCTGTGTTCATTATACTTTTTTCCTATTCCCTGGAGCATGAGAAAATTTGTAGTTCAGTGAGAAAGTATAATGACAACCAGCGAAGACTTATCACCACTACGATCCCCTCCTCCCCAAGTCTATCAATGTCACACACCAAAGTAACAGATAAAGAGAAATTCCATAAGATCACACTCAAAAAGAGTTTGATGAAATCAAACAACCCATTCCAGATTAAAAATAAACCTTAAAAAGTAGATCAAGGGCCGGCCCGGTGGCGCACTGGATAGTGCGCCGCTTGGGAAGCGCGGCGGCCCTCCCGCCGAGGGTTCGGATCCCACATACGAACCGGTTCCTGCTCACTGGCTGAGCGAGGCGCGGGGGCAACACCGAGGGTTGCAATCCCGTTGCCGGTCCCCGGTCCGGTACGGGGGCAACACTGAGGGTTGCGATCCATTGCCGGACACGGAAAAAAGACAAAAAGACAAAAAAAAAAAAAAAAAAAGTAGATCAATATGCAGACTTCCTTAACTTGATAACGTATATCTGTCAGCGAAATGCAGCAAGCATCACATTTTATGGTGAAGCAAAGAAAGAATTCCCTGTAAATTCAGGAACCAGATCAGGATGCCTACTATCACTGCCACAGTCTTACCTGGTGATCCCAGCTAGAACTAACACATACGACAAAGATAACATTTCAAGTCAGTGGAGGGAAATGAGCTATAATAATTGCAACCCATTTATGAAAAAGTCCTCTCCCTGCCACACGCCATTCATGAAAGTAAATTCCAGAAGAACTAAAGATCTTAGTGTGAAATAGATGACTCTAAAATATTAGATACTCAGTGGAGGAGGGGCCTAAAACATAATAAAAAATCATCACAGAAAAGACCAATATATATTTCATATATCAACATTTTAAACCTGCATGAAGGAAAAAAAAAAAAAAACCCTAAAAAAAAAAGGAAAAAAGATGAGACTGAATGCAAAAAGTTGAAAGACAGCTAACAGAGGACTAGTGTCCAGGATGCATTAAAACTGTTTTGCTTACACACCTGCACACCCAAACACTCACATGAACAGTGATGAGAAAGAGGCAGATAACCCAACGGGGAAGAATGAGCAAAAAATACAGAAGGTTCATCGACCGCAGAGAAAATGCAAATGCCAGTAAACATAGGCAAATATTCTTGACCTCAAGAATAATCAGGGAAATGACAAAATAAGACTGAGATCTTCCTTTCATCACATCCATGAAGTTACAGTATCAGGAACTGATTACACTGCAGGGACAAAACCAGTCTGCAGCCACTCTGGAAGGGAACCTGATAGTATCTATTAAACTGGAAAATGCAGATGAGACCCAGCAATCCCACTCCTTGCCGTTCCCTCTAGAGAAACATTAACCCACAGGCATCGCTGTTTGTGAGAGCAAACATTAGGAAACAACCTAAACGTTCATCAGCAGGAAAGTGTTCATTAAACAGTATCCATTACTGTGCACAGCCCCTGGACGCCTGGCAGCAGTTAAAGTAAATGAGGTGGGTCTGTAGGATGGACCTGATTATACAGCGGTGCTGTACCAAACCCCTCGGTGTGCTTCCCTCTGTAGAGAGGAAGCAGATCGTAGACGGGGGCCGGGGAGAGCTCAGCCTTATCTCTGATATCTGAGTTTTGTTCCAGAATGGACTCCTGTGTTGCACAATCCTTTGGATGTTTTACAAAGAAAATACTAATAATTTCTGCCTGCCTATAATATCCTTCATCAAAAACAAATGGCAAGGGCCGGCCCAGTGGCGCACTGGATAGTGCGCCGCTTGGGAAGCGCGGTGGCGCTCCCA
>NW_007733137.1:116494-116900 GCF_000696425.1 Galeopterus variegatus | reverse complement strand
CTTCTGTCCTTTAGTTCTGCATCAGTGCAAAAGCTGGTAACCTCACCAACATGGGGACTCCGTAGCGAAGGGTCTTGTTCTTGCGCAAGGCGCGCTTCGCAGCGGCTGCAAACATAACTTAACACTATGACTCGTTTAGACGCCCGATTTCAGCAGCTCAAGCTCCAGCCCAGATGAAGCCGCCCTTGACCCACCTCCTTTCCGTGGCTGTTCGTTCATATTCAGCATTATACAATGTAATTTTTTGTGGCCATCTACAAATTCCTCCCTTATCCCCCTCCCCCTCCCACTTTCCCACCTCTGGCAACTTCACTTCTGTTCTCTCCTTTTCGTTTAGCATTTTGTTACTAGATCACAATGCATACCATTTGATAATGCAGTTTTGAAAAATTGCTACACACACACA
>NW_007733137.1:110480-115873 GCF_000696425.1 Galeopterus variegatus | reverse complement strand
CCCGATTTCAGCAGCTCAAGCTCCAGCCCAGATGAAGCCGCCCTTGACCCACCTCCTTTCCATGGCTGTTCGTTCATATTCAGCATTATACAATGTAATTTTTTGTGGCCATCTACCAATTCCTCCCTTATCCCCCTCCCCCTCCCACTTTCCCACCTCTGGCAACTTCACTTCTGTTCTCTCCTTTTCGTTTAGCATTTTGGTACTAGATCACAATGCATACCATTTGATAATGCAGTTTTGAAAAATTGCTACACACACACACCCACACATTCCATCCATCCAGAGAGATTCAGCAAGATTCATGGCAAGAAGCATAATGTAAATTCATCTGAAATTTGACAAATATAAAATGAGTACCTATTGCAGAGTGTCAGACACTGCACCAGTATTGGGAGCCACTGGTGGGTCAGACTGCCATGATGTCCGTTCCTACTGTCTATGATGTAGTAAGTATTCCATCCCGACAGACATGTGGTGCTAAGGAAATATACAGTGCCAAGTCAAATCTCGTGTAGACTAGGAGATCGGGAAAGGCTTCCCAGAAGCAGTGACATTTAAAATACACCCTGAAGGATAATAGGAGTCAGCAAAGTAAAAAGAAAATGGCAGGTGGCAGAAGAAACAGCCAGCACAAAGACTGGTGGGCAGAAGGAGCATGCCAAAAGTGAGGACCTAGAAACAATTCAACATGTCTGGAACATGTAATCATGGGAATGAAAGATGGAGCTGGAAGGGTGAATGATGCAGGTGAGAGTCAGATCATATTAAATACTTTGGACTTGACCCAGAGGGTACTCGGGAGCCTCATAAGGGTTTTAAAGCAAGTGGATTCCATGAGCGAATCTGAATCTGAATGTTCACCTGGGCAAAGTGGAGAATAGAATGGAAGAGACCAAGAGAGGAGTCAAGCAGATGAGGTAGGAGGCTGCTGCTGTGGTCCAGGAGGAAGATGATCATGGACTAAAGTGGACAACTGTGGACAAAATTGAAATGGAAATTAAAGAACTATTTGGGATGAAGAATGGAAAGAATATGGTGTCAGGACTCTAAAACCACATAGTCAGTAACTGGATTTGGAAAACGCAAGGCTTCTAAATCAGGCAGACTTGGTTGAAATTTTGGCTCTTGCTTGCTGTGTGACTTGGGCTGAGTTATTTAGCCCTTTCCAGGCCAGTTTTCTTGTCCATGAAATTTTGATTGTACCTGGCTCATAGAAGCTGGTGTGGTAGTCTGAATGTTTGTATCCTCCCAAAATTCACATGTTGAAATCCTAACCCACAAGGTAATAGTAATAGGAAATGGGGCCTTTGAGAGATGATTAGGTCATGAGGGTGGAGCCCTCATAAGTGAAATTAGTGCCCTTATGAAATAAGCACCAGAGAGATCCCTTGCCCCTCTTTCCATATGAGGTTATGATAAAAAGGTGACTGTCTGTGAACCAGGAGGTGGGCTCTCACCAGATACTGAATCAGCTGACACCTTGACCTCAGAGTTCCCAACCCCCAGAAACTGTGAGAAATAAATTTTCTGTTGTTTATAAGCTGCCTAGTCAATGGTAATTTATTGACAACCAGCCTGAATAGACTAACACAGCTGGGGAAAGGGTGCATTTCATTAAGAGAATATAGTCAAATCTACTTCACACAGTGTTAGTACATAGGAGATACTCAGAAATTATTAGTTCTTTTTCTTTCTTCTCTCCTCCAAATGTGAGCAAACTTTGTCATCAGAACTGATACCAACTCTTCAGCAAAATCATACTCTTACATGGCCTTTTACTGAACGTCTTTTCAGGGCAACTCTTAAGCTTTGTTCTATGTGATATTTACCAGTGTGATGGCAGGGATTTGTGCAGGTCAAGTGCTATTGACAGATACATTGACATGAGGCAGGAGAGAAAAATGAAATAAACTGGAGGAAGCAGAGAGAGGGGAAAATGTGAAAATAGAGAAATAAAAAGAAAAAGCACGAGTCTAGAGGGTACATAACATTTATCACCTACACACTTCCTTTGGTCTGATCATAAATTTATACAAGAAGAGAATCTGCTTTGAGGATGATTGAAAATTTACAAGGGTGCAAGTTTCCAGCAACTTGCAAAAAAAAAAAAAAGTTCTCTAGTGCAACTGTTTTATGGCCTACCCCAGATACAGCATATGTTTACATTTGAAGGGTTCTTTCCAACATTTATTTATCGCTCCAGTGAAATGTTAATCCCACATAAATTTTTCAGTTTTAAGTTTCAGATGAGTAATTTAAACCTTGTGGCAAAATGGCGAAATAGTGAAATTGCCAGAGTGACCACATTAATCTTTCATTCCAGTGATTAACTGCAACTCTCTTTCAGTGAACTTCATTGGACTCTTTGACACTCTTTGCTTGCTCTCTCTCTTGTGTAGCTTTGAATTTTCCTTACTATATCCATGCTGGTTTAGCATCCCTTTTGGGGGGTATGTTTAGGTCTCCAGCATTCCATAAAAATCCAACTCAGCTCATAAAGTTCAGCTATGCACATGACCTGGCATCAGAGTGCTCCATCCCCTGTAGACCAAAACTGATTCAAAGAGTCTTCCTCAGAAGCTTTATCAGAGACATAAGGAAAGAGGTTCTCATTTCTATAGGATTACAGACTGTAAGGAGAAGTAGACCACAAAATGAGTTTCCTGCCTGAGACTGAAGCCAGTGGGTAGGGAAGCAGAGCAGTGAAATAGAAAAGACAAGATAAAGTCCTTTTGATATTTTTTAAGTACCTGGATCCAGACACAACTGAATCCATCAAGCCTTCCTATAGTTGAGTTATATAAACCCATATTAGCTTTCTGTTGCTTATAAGAATACCTGAAACAGGGTTACTTATACAGAAATAAAATTTATTTTCTACAGTTCGGGAGACTGGGAAGTCCAAGGTCAAGGGGTGCATCTGGTGAGGCTGGGTGGCAACTCTACAGAGTCCCATGGCAACACAGGGAATCACTGAGCAACGGCTGAGCAAGAGCATTTCCACATGATTTCTTCTTCTTATAAAGCCCCCAGTCTACTCTCTGATAACCCATTGTACCATGAATGAATTAATGCAATCCAAGCACAGATCCAGTCACCTCTTAAAAGCTCCACTTTTCAAATACCATATTGAGGATTAAGTTCCACATGAACTTTGGAGGGGACAAACATTCAGACCATAGCAGAACATATGATTCCTTTCTTTTTGCTTAACCTTCTTTGCATTGGCTTTCAATCATAACCAAAAACAACCTGGTATCACTTTTGTATTCAATAATACCTAAATGTTTGTATGTTGATACAAATATTTGCCCAGAGATATCTACAACTGTCTTATTGAAATTCTATCTAGATCAGGCTTTCAACTCAGTTTTATATCATATCAAATGTCAATGTTCTCATCACAAAGAAAAGATACATTTTTGCATTAAATAAATATGCTGAGTACGCTGATTTAAACATTTCACATTGCATACATGTCTTGAAATGTAACTGTGTACTCCATATATAGATACAATCAATACATTTCAATTAAAAAATAAATTCTTTAAAGAAAAGATATGTTTATTGAAAAGGAGGGGACAGGAAACATAATGAGAACTGGGAAATAAAAGCAAAATAAAATAATAATAATAATAATAATAAAGCTTTTACCCAACATAAGCCACAGACATTTATAAAAGAATACTTGTTAGGGCCGGCCAGGTGGTGCACTGGAGAGTGCGCCGCTTGGGAGCGCGGCGGCGCTCCTGCCGAGGGTTCGGATCCCATGTGGAGACCGGTTCCCGCTCACTGGCTGAGAGCGGTGCGGGCGCAACACCGAGGGTTGCGATCCCGTTGCCGGTCAGTAAAAAAGACAAAAAGGGAAAAAAAAAAAAAAACGAGAATACTTGTTACTTTATGGATTCAAGATGTTGAGGGAGCAGTGTAGCCTACTGGAAAGAATACACACCTAGAAGTTAATCTTGGAATACTATCCCACATCAACCACCTCATAGTTGCATGATTTTTCACAAATGAATAGCAATACTGTACTTCAGATTTCCCATCAGTAAAACAGGAGAGATAACATTTCCTCACTTTTGTAAAGGTAAATGAAACCACATTTACAAAGTACTATCTCCCTGAGGGTAAGGAAAACTGTTTTGTTCACTGTTACATCCCAGGCCCTAAGCAGTGCCTGGCACACATGAGGTGTTTATTAACAACTTGGGCCAAACAGAAATGTCCAGTGCACAGTGAGTGTTCAATGCACGGTAACTAGTATGCTGGTGATGATGATGATGATGATGTATGCATGTTCACTAATGCACGTTAGTGAACTCTCACTCATCGGGAAAAGGTGACCTGGTGACCTCACAGGAAAATTGTTGAAGCTATTCCTCTATCCAAAACAGACTCCTTATATTATGGGGGTTGGCACATACAAGGCTTACAACAGTATTTCTTTATAATCCTAGCACATAAATGAAGCCATACATTGTTCATTAATATTAATGAGCAATAACAAACACATGCTAGTACTATTTAGATGCAAGCAAGACACTGAGGAACAGTAATAACAGTAACATTCACAGTAATAACTAAGATTTCCTGAGTATTTTCACTGTGCCAGGTATTTCTCTCAATACTTTATATGTTTTAGCTCATGTTTTCTCACAAAAGTTCTATGTGGTTGGTACTACTATTCTCAACACAATTTTACAAATGAGGAAACTGAGGCTTAGAGCATTTAGATAACGTGTCCAAGGGCAGACAACTGGGTCGAGCCAGGACTTGAGCCCACTTGCTCTGCCTCCAGGACCCACAGTCTGCTACATGTTAAAATATTCTTGAAAAGACACTAGAATATGAGAACCAGGTTTTGGAGCATGTGGTTTAGTGATAGATACGAAGTTGCTAGTTTGCTGTGGAATGGTATTTTCTTTGTCCTAAAGAATGAACAAGACACAGAAAGTATCCTGGAGCCCAAATTGGGTTTTCTCAGCTTAAAAACAGGACTAGATCTAGAAACAATGTGAAGGTCTTTTCAAGGTCATGTCCTCCTCCCTGCCAGCTTCAGGGCCTGGATGTTTTTCAGCCCAAGGAAGGTCTTTCCAACCAGCGCTGGCCTTGGACATACAGGTTCCGAAATCATCCTTCCTTCCTCCCTTTATCTTTCTCCCTATCCCATGTCTTTTCATTACTAAATACTACTCCTTGATAGTTTTTACCTAAACAATTCCTCTCAGAGAGTTTGAAGACACTAAGTCACACAGATGTGGAAGATTACTCATTGTTCCGTGATTTTTCCCCAAAGGAATGAATCTCATTTCTTTTTTTTTTTTTTTCCTTTTTGTCTTTTTTCATGTCCGGCAACGGATTGCAACCCTCAGTGTTGCGCCCGGACC
>NW_007733137.1:106718-109928 GCF_000696425.1 Galeopterus variegatus | reverse complement strand
GGTGCTGCGCCGCCCCTCACTCAGCCAGTGAGCGGGAACCGGTCTGTATGTGGGATCCGAACCCTCGGCGGGAGCGCCACCACACTCACAAGCGGCGCACTGCAGCAGTGCGCCACCAGGCCAGCCCTGAATCTCATTTCTTTCCACCTAAACTACTAAATAGTTCTATAATCATGCAGACCTCAGCCTCTTCTCTCCTTTCCTTGGACCCAGCTGAAATGTTAAGTTTTGCTAATGCGGCATTTGGGTGACTCTTCTATTCTGAAATCTGTGGTTATGGCATATTTACAACAGAAAAAAGTCCAAATTTCGTAAAAGGCATTTGATACCCTCATAATCTGCCTTAGCCTACATTTCGGAATGCATTTCCCACCATGGCCTTATGCCTTTTATTGTTTCCTGTGCACGTCCATGTGCTCTGACCTCCCACCATCTCCCTGTACTTGGAATTTTCATTACCTCATCTCTTTCATTCAATTCATTCATCTGCATTTTTTGAGCATTTGCTGTAGGCCAGTCACTATTGTAGGCCTGGGGATGTGGCATCCATCAAAAGAGACAAAGTACACTCTCACGGAGCTTCCATTCCAATGAATGGGAAAAAAGCAGGCAAATAAATAAACACAGGAATTTCAGAGAGTGGTAAATGCTATGAAGACAATAAAACAGGGAAACATGGTAGAAAGTGAGGGGGAGAGTGTCATTTCCTTGAGTGTTCAGGGAAGATATTTCTGAGTAGATGGTGTTTGATCTCAAACTAAAAATCAAGAAAGAACCAGCCATGTGAAGATCAGAGAGTTCCAGGAAGGGAGCTCAGCTAGTACTCCCAAAATTCAAATACTAGTTCAGATGTAATCTCAGCTTCAAACCTTCTCTTGTCTTCCCACCTGAATTCTAGCTCTTAGTACTTCCCAGCAGTGCTTGCCACTTTATATCTTGGATTTTAGCTATTTATGCACATGTCTTTCTACCCTATTAGAATTTCCAGTCTTGAAGATCTGTTCTTTTTATCACCTGCAATGCTTAGTCCAATACTAATATAGACATTCAAATATTTCTTGAATGAGAGAACAGAGGAATGAATAAATAAACAAAGACAAAAAGTGGTGGAATTTTATTTCACTGCAGCTGGGATGAGGAAGAATTGGTGAGAAGGAATCTTGAAGTGCCTCAAACAGTGCCATAAATCTTGTGAAGGAGGCTGGTTCTCCTTAGGAGAAGTGGAATTCTCCAATTTCCAGTTGGCCCACTTTGGAGGTGAAAGTCCTGAACAATATCTTTCCAATGATTGTTTTAAACTTCTGTCTTTCACCAGGCATGTTGAGTTATTCTAATGGGGCCAACTCCAAAGCCATAGGGACATTCTTCAAAGATCTGGCACATTCTGAAGCCCAGGCATGCTTTGATGAATTTAATCGTATAGAGCTGGAGGTAATTGTAGTACCGTTTTCTTAGTAAAGTTGGTATTCAATGAAAGTGACAAGCCTGACAACTTCATTAACGGTGTTGACATTAAGCAACATTGACAGTCTTACAGTTAAATAGGGGAGGAAAAATTATAGTTTTGGTACATTTTAATCAAATTCTGCTGGTAGGCTGTGTCAGACCTGCCCTTGTTATTTTGTGTGCTGTTTTTTCAGCGTGCTTCCTCCTTTAAGTGTTGCTAGGGAGCTGTTCCTGCCCATCCCCTTCTCTGCATACTAACCAAGGGAGGTTCAGGAGGAGCTCCTGCATATTGCTCAGGATAGATTAGCTGTGAGCTTTCTCTCTAGCATGTAACCTGCCACTCACAGTATCCAACAGACAGTTGCTAACTTTCATCTGCAGAATGCTCGTAGCCAGGGAAAGATGCACTATCGCAGTGTTTATTACCCTTCTAGAACTGCTTCTGCCTTCAGATATTTTCCTGCAGATGAGATGTCTTTGTTCTTGACCAAGAAGGAATCCTGAATAGAGAATTGATTTCATTTCCCCAATTAATCCAAGAAAGTAAATATGGAGAAATATAGCACAAAATATTCTATAAGACAGAGATGATATGCTTATAGTGTCATATTTCAGCAATAAATGCAGTTCATGTTTTAAGAAAAACAGTTGAATTTGATGCAAATGTGTGTTGAAATCATGTCTTTTTGAAGTGGTGGAAATGTAAGTCTTTTAAAATACTATAAGGGATTTTTTGATTTTTCCGGTTACTATATTTATGCTATGTTTTATGACAGTAATGCATTTAGTGGGAAAACACCATTTTGACAACTTTCTCTTGAAATGTCTTTATTTCATACATTGTATTGCTTTGTCAATGCTTTGAATAAGTTATTTCTTTGAATGTATTCTGAGTGTGTATATGTGTGTGATGTTTAACAAATAGGTCCTAAAGGGACATTGTAAAATAATTAGAAATCCAGAGTTAATTTTTAAGGTTGCCCAATGAGATCTATATAGAGAGTTTTAAATTTTATTCTTCCTTTGTTATCCCTTTATGAATCAAGCATTTTTTTTTCCAACACAGAAGTAACCTTTGGCATTGAGCCCTGTCTGAGCCAGATCGCATGCCCAAGATTGTAGTAATGAATCCATTCAGGTAGAGCTGAGCTGTCACCTCATTTCCCCAAGACATGGTGTCACAGGGATAATGCCAACATGTCTGGTTGACATAACATAGTTGAGTCTGCTCTACTGGGAGATGATACATTTTTAAGAATGTCCATGTCAAAAGGACAGTGACTGGCTTCCGTCAAGGATAGACACACTCCTATAAAATATATAAATTTTATGTTCAAATAAAACACAGGGGGAAGAAAATATGTGTGAAATCTCTTTTTGCCTTCATGCATTTTTCCTCTTACCCTCTGAAGAGCTCCCACAGGACCAGCAGCACTAAGCTTCTCTTCATTAGACCCCAGATTTCAATTTAAATTTTAATTAGAATAGATGACTAGAATGCTTACCATTCTCTGTGGTTTCTGCATAGAGCTAATCAGCAACTAGAAGCATGTCCCGTGTTTTCATAAAAAGATTAAGATCTTATTCCACAAAGATTTATTGCTATCCATAAAATTATTTTATATCCTACCATACCACTTTTCTTTCTGTGGATGAGTCAATTTTGAAAGAAAAATGTTGTTTATTCATTTATATAGTAACAGGACCAGGCAGAAAATTTGATTTTAAATACACAAAAACCTTCAATTTTTGGAAGATTGTAAC
>NW_007733137.1:101165-106497 GCF_000696425.1 Galeopterus variegatus | reverse complement strand
TCCATAAAATTATTTTATATTGTACCATACCACTTTTCTTTCTGTGGATGAGTCAATTTTGAAAGAAAAATGTTGTTTATTCATTTATATAGTAACAGGACCAGGCAGAAAATTTGATTTTAAATACACAAAAACCTTCAATTTTTGGAAGATTGTAACATTATCAATAAACATCCCATAGAACCCTGAATTTTTCTCTAGCGTTTCAAGTGTAATTTTTAATATTGTAAAAATATACAAACTAAAACAAATGTCAGTGATCATATGATACATGTTATTCTGTAACCCATTTTATCTGAGTGATCATTTTATAACAATACAATCAACACCTGAACTGTGACTGAATTATGGCTACGTAATCAACACCTGAACTTTTGGAACTTCAGAGTTTTCAAAGCAATTGCACTTGATCAGTCATTCATTCAATCAACAAATATCTATTGAGCATCTACTCTGTGCCTGGGACTATTCTAGATTGGGAGGCTGGCGAGGTAGATTCAGCAGTAAACTAGGCTGATAAGGCAAGATTGCACACAGCTCACATTTTCTCAACTACTTAAGAAGTAGGAAAGATACTATTATCCAAATTCTGTAGGTTTGCCTAACATCGTCATGTAGCTGATGAGTGGCCAAGATATGACTCCCATCCATAGGGTCCTCATCCCAAGGCTAAGGTATTGGAGGGCAGTAAAAATAGGCAAGAAATAAAAGGTTTTCTACAAGACAGTTTTCCTTACATGATTACTATAGAACACATCTACCTTAAGGCCATCACAACAAAGACTGACAGGAACTCAAATGGAAAAGAAAATTAAAACAAAACATGGCCATTCTCTCACACGTATAATACCCTATTCTCTCTTAGTTTTGTTCCCCCCATAAAGAAAATAACTCTGTCATTTGTTTTCATTATAAAAGTTATGCATGCTGTTACAGAGCAAAAATCAGATATATTGAAAAGAATGAAGAAAGAGGAATAGTCAAACAATTTCACCATCCAGAGACAGCTATTATTGCTTTATCTCAATACACATTTACAGCATACATGTATTTATTATAATTATTAAATATGATCATACTATATATGCTTTTCTATAATGCAAGTACATTGCATGTTAATAGTATAAATCCTAATGATTACTTTCAATGATTGTGTAGCATTCCATTCTTTTTTAAATTTTAATGGTACATATTTGTGAGGTACAGTGTGTTGTTTCAATACATGCATATACTGCACAATGATTCACTTAGGGTAGACAGCATATTCATCACCTAAACATTTAACTTTTCTTTGTGATGATTATGGTCAAGATCCTCTTTTCTTGATGTTTAGAAACATACAATATAATATTATTAGCTCTAGTCAGCTTAGCACGCCAGAACTTAGTCTTCTTATCTATTTGTAACTTTGTACACATTAATTCACCTCTTTCCCCTTCTCCTGTCTGCCCTCCTTTCCTTCCCAGCTTCTGCTAACCATTATTCTACTCTCTACTTCTATAAGAACTAATTTTTTTTTAGATTCCACATATGAGTGGGATCATGAGGTATTTGTCTTTCTGTTCCTGGCTTACATCACTAAACATGATGTTCTCCAGTTCCACCCATCTTGCTGAAAATGACGGGATTTCATTTTTTTTTTATGGTTGAATAGTATTCCAATGTGTATATATACCACAGTCTTTTTATTCATTCATACATTAACCTAAACATGATGTTCTCCAGTTCCACCCATCTTGCTGAAAATGACGGGATTTCATTTTTTTTATGGTTGAATAGTATTCCAATGTGTATATATACCAGTCTTTTTATTCATTCATACATTAACGGGCATTTAGATTGATTCCATGTCTTGGCTATTGTAAATAGTGCTGCAATGAACAGGGGAGTGCAGGTGTCTCTTCAATTTTTTGTTTCCTTTGGATAGTGGGATTGCTAGATCATAAGATAATTCTACTTTTAGTTTTTTGAGAAACCTCCAGACTGTTTTCCATAATGGTTGTATTAATTTACATTCCCACTAACACTGTCTGAGAGTTTCCTTTTCCTGTAGTATTCCATTCTGAGTATATATTATAATTTATCGAACCAATCTCCTTTTAAACAACATTTCAATAGTTTCTATTTTAACTATTAAAAACAAAACTAAAATTAACATCCTTGCATAAAAATCTCTATATACTTGTCCAGTTGTTACCTTGGGATAAATTTTTAGCAGTGGAATTGCTTGTGTATAGGGTAGACACATTTTAATAATCATGTATGTCTCAACTTACAACTTCGACCAAAGGGTGTGAGGACACCCATTCCTCAAGCTCTTGTCTTTTTAATCTTTGGCAATATAAGTGAGGGAAAAATACTCTCTCTGTTGTCATTTTTAAGTTTTAATTTTTTTCCTGATTAAAACAATTGATATGCATTTTAGAGAATTAAGAAAAGTATCTAAAATCACAAAAAATAGAACTTATTCAATAATCCTACACCCGGGTGATGAACATTATCTGTGTTCTCCTACATATCTTTACATTAGTTTCTTCAAACGTTGGTAATGTTTTCCAACAACATTGAGATCATACTGTAAACATGCTTTTGTGTTCTCTCTTTTTCTGAGTAAACCTTTCAGTTGTAAGTTTTACATGTACAGAGAAAAGTATATAAATCATAATCATTGAATTTTTAAACACATCTATGCAACTACCACAAAAGTCAAAAAACAGGAGACTGCCAGCCACCCCCAGCCCCACCACTACCCCACCAGATGTCTCCCTTGATCCCCCTACTAGTCACCCCCGAGAAAAAAAGTACCCATTGTTCTCACTTGTGTTACCATAGATTAATTTTGCCTAGTATTGAAGTTTACATTTATGAAATCATAGAGTAAGTGTTCTTTTGTATCTGCTTTTATTTTTATTTTTTATTTTTATTTTTATTTATTTATTTATTTATTTGTCTTTTTCGTGACCGGTAAGGGGATTGCAACCCTTGGTGTGGTGTCACCCGCACGGCGCTCAGCCAGTGAGCGCACCGGCCGTTCCCATATAGGATCCGAACCCGTGGCGGGAGCATCGCTGTGTTCCCAGCACCGCACTCTCCCGAGTGCACCATGGGGTCAGCCCTGTATCTGCTTTTTTTATTCAACAGATTCATCCACATTGTTGCATATAACAGCAGTCTGTTCATTTTTACTGTTTTATTTCATCATTATATTGCTATATTATGTTAAAGAATAAAACATTCGATGATACCTAAAGCTCTGTAAGGACGAGTGTTCAGGCCATTGTTACAGGTATGGAGACCACTGCAACAGGATTTTGCAGTGAGGGGGTGGGGGTGGGAGACTGAGCTTAACTTTGAATACAGCAGGCGCAAGTGGGAAATAATAGGCAAGGAGCAGGGTGGGGATCGGTGGATGGAAGATTACTAAGAGGAAATATTAGAGGTAAGAGAGATTCTAGCTAAACTGACCTCATAGGATTCTTGCTGAAGACAGGCCAGAGTGATCAGACATCAACTGGGTAATGGTGGAGGATGAGGAACCCAATCACATATCGAAGATGATCAGTTATCGAGGGTGAAGGGTTCTTGCTAGACTGATTTAGCAGAGTTCTTGCTAAAATTGGACTTGACAAGGAAGAGAACAGGTGGCTCTAGGAGAAGAGTCAGGAAACTGACTCCTCATCAAGCAAAGAATCTTTATCAATTTCTGTATGATTATACCACTTTTTAAAAATTTATCTCTTTTACTGGTGATGAATACTTAGGGTGTTTTCAATTTAGGTTATCATGAATATTGCTACTATGACATTCTTTTTACTATTATTTTGGTGCACATGTGTATGCTTTTTGTTGGAATATGCCTATCAGTGGGATTGCTACATACTCAGCTTCAGGAGATGCTGCCAAAGTTTTCCAGAGGGGTCCTACCGATTTACACTCCTGTGAGCTGTGTGAGAGCACTCAGTGGCTCCAATCTCACCAACACTTGGAATTGACAGTTTCTAAAATTTGTTTCATTTTTGCAATTCAAATGGATGCTTATTGTATATTATTGAAGTTTTAATTTGCATTTCCATGATGACTGATAGTGTTGATCATGCTTTCATGTATTTATTGGCCATTTGCATATATTGTTTATAAGAGATGTTTTTGAGTCTCTTTGCTTAAGCACCTCAGACGCTTAAACTTCATTTACCCACCTTTCTGCTTTTTTGTGCTAATATGTATTTGAATCTACATATATTTGAACCTTTGAATCCCCAATGATTTATCCTTTTATATGGTCAGTATTTAGATTTTTTCCACATATTCACTCTTTCAATTGCCCTTCATCCCTTCTTGTATTTTCTTTGTTTCATATATATAATTCCCCTTCTGCATGTGTTTCTTTTAATTTGGGGCTGCTTGCAATAAATTCTGACAGTTTAGTTGACTTAAAACATCTTACATTTGTCTCATATAGAAAGCTTTTTTTTTTTTTAACTGAATAGAGAATACTCGATTGGTAGTTATTTTCTTTTCATTTAGCATCTGGAAATGTTGTTCTACTGTCTTCTGGTACACATTATTTCCCTCAATCAGTCTGCTGTAATTATTTCATTGCTCTTCTGAAGGTAATACATTTCCCTCCCTCTATGGACTCTGATTTCAAGAATTTTTTTCAGAAATTTTAATATGTGATGTCATCTCTGATTTCCTTTGCATTTTTTCTTCTTGAGGTTCACAATACATCTTGAATTCCATAAGCCATCATTACTTTTGGAAAACTTCTTAGCTTCATTAATTTTGGGAAATACCTGTTTATTATCTCCTTAGATGTTCACTTTCACAACTATCTGTTTTTCTTTGCTTGCTGGAACTCCAATTCCGTGTTTATTATCTTTCATTATACATGTGTTAGATCATCTCACTGTATTTCATTTGTCTTTTATGCTTATTTATGTATTTTTGATTAGTTTTTCTTTCTGTCCTTTAATCCTTTTTCTATAGTTTGAATATTTTCTACTGACTTATCATCCAGTTGAATAATTTTCTGTTCTTGTGTATCTAAATTGTTTTTTAATCTATATATTGAGTTCTTAATTTTCATTATTCCAATTACCTTAGTCTATAATTTCCATACGATTTTTTTTTTTATAAATGCCAGTTTTCTGGTGTAAGTTTCCATCCTGTCAACCTTTTTAAAAAGCATATTGATCAAGTTTATTTGAAAGTCTGTGTTCTGTTAAACTCCAATATCTGTATAAACTGTTGGTCAGTTTCCACTGTTGGTATTTTGTCTTGGGTTTTGATCATTTGATCCTGGCCCTTGGCATTGCTGATAAATTTTTATTGA
>NW_007733137.1:77531-100527 GCF_000696425.1 Galeopterus variegatus | reverse complement strand
ACGCTCAGCCAGTGAGTGCACCGGCCATCCCTATATAGGATCCGAACCCGCGGTGGGAGCGACGCTGCGCTCCCAGCACCACACTCTCCCGAGTGAGCCACGGGGTCAGCCCAGGAATTAAATATCTTGATTTAATAAAAGATTGATATGATTTTAGACCATGTATCAGTCTTTGGGAGGACTGGCCTATTTCTGGTTGTCCTTATTCCTGGGTCTTAACTCTTCAGATTTTTCCAGACAAAGTCCAAGTTTTCAGCAAAAGCTTTCCTCCTTGATGGGCCCTGAACTCCAATTTTTAACATTTTTAACTTCCTCAGTGTTGTGTAAATACCAAGAGCTCTGCTTCATATTTTAGCCTCTCAGTTCCTGCTTTCTGTTTGGCTTCTTGGCCTCCTACTGTGTATAGGTTGGGGGGTCAGCAAATATCTTGAGCAGGAAGCAGAGAAGAATGTCAGAGCCACCTTAATGTGTTTCCCTCCTCTGTGGGATCTCTCTGCCTCTGCCACCTTCTGATGTTTTTTCTCAGCTGTTTTTTGAATTCTGTCAGTAGAGAGTTGGTCTGATACATGCCGATCTAGTAGAACTTGAAACAAGTCTCTCACTTTTGCTATAATTTAAATCTTTTTGCCCATTAATAAAGAGAATATTTTACTAGTTTAATGGCCACTAGCAGTATTTTTAAATTTAATTTTAATTTTTCCAAGTAATACACATACATAACTTAAAAAGTCAAATGATTCTACAATGCCTATCACTGAAAATTGCATTTTCCTGTCTTTTCTCTTTCTACCTTTTAATCTGTTTTTCCAGAGACAATAAATTGAATTTTGAAATGTTATTATTTATTTTATTATTAAATCCNGATTCTACAATGCCTATCACTGAAAATTGCATTTTCCTGTCTTTTCTCTTTCTACCTTTTAGTCTGGTTTTCCAGAGACAATAAATTGAACTTTGAAATGTTATTATTTATTTTATTATTAAATCCATATTTTAAAATAGTAATTTTATACCAAAATTCCATGATACTTTATTTTAGACATTGTTTACTGACTTCCTACTATGGAAGATGAGGATTTATTTCTATCGTACCACTACCAAAACATACATATACTTTCTTCTCTCATATTTTCTATAGTTATTATAGCAAATTTTTGTAAATCAATACTTTTTATGTTGTTTTCTATATGAATATCCATCATAGATAAGACAGGTGGCTATTTATATTTCCTTTTATTTTTAACACATCACATCCCCCCCAAAATTAATCATTTTCTTTTTTGGTTAATTTCTATAGATTTATCAAAATTTTTTTCCTCAAACTTTCTAACATAGCAGAAATTTTAAGCAAACACATCAGTTAAACCATTTGTAATTTATCTAACATTGGAGATATCCTTCCCAAAGTCCTATCCAACTTCTTTTTCTGGACCAATTGGTCTCTAGGGCTACTCTACAATATCATCCTGGGAATCCCATTTATCCCTCTCTCTTGAGTTGGAGTCCTACTTACCTGGATCCCATAGCTACTTCTTTCTTGATTTACTCTCTTATTTCTATGGGCATATCTCCAGTCGCTTCCTGAAAAAGGAAGTATAGGAAGTACATTTTTTGAGATCTTACAAGTTAGAAATCATTTTCTCTTTTAATTATGAAAGTGCTGCTCTGCTTTTTTTAGCCTACAGTGTTACTATTGTGGAATCCAGTTCCATCCTTGTTCCTGATCTTCTTAATCCCCAGTGTTCCAAAACTCCGTAATGATATTCCTTCATATTTTGTTTGATTGTTTTTCCATTCTCTGACCTGGGCATTCATTTAGCTCTTTTAATATGTGTACATGAGTCCTTGTGGAAACGCAAAATTTCCTGGAAATTTTCATCATTATTTCTTCTATTATTTCATCCCCTTCATTTCTGTGCTCTCATTCTAAAACTCCTGTTGACAAAAAGTTGAGCCTATTAGTTTGTGTGTTGTTTCACTCCTTGAAAAATTTTCTGAACTTTGTCTCCAGCCTTGACTCGTGTTTGTTTTTCTTCTAGGGAGATTTTCTTAACTTTATCTTCACTTTCCTATTGATTTTTTTTAATTCTGTGCTAATTTATTATTAATTTCCAAGGCTCCTTCTGGTTTTCTAATTTTTTTAAAAATAGCCTCCTGCTCTTTTTCATTTTTGGAGGAAATAATTTATAGTTTTTTATTGTGCTTTCTACAGTGCCTTTATTTCCCCAACTCTTTTGAGCTGCTTCTTTGTTTAGATCTCTTTCTATAACTTAGAGAATTTCTCCAATAATCTGAAAATTATTGGCTATTTGTTCATATTTTAAAGTGAAGCACTAAGAAGCTATATTTGGTGACTAGTTTTACTGTAAGGTTACTGGGAGCCATGGTGGATGACATTCTAATGCACATGTCTGTTGCTTTTTACTCTTGGGAGATTCTATTTCCCCAATGAGGAGTCCTCTATTATCTATCACAGAGGGTATAAGCCTTGAAACCAGGATTCTGGAAAGAGAGCTTGGGAAGGTCATGGTGTTGTCACCACTGAATGTGTATTCACTTGATATTGCTGTTTCCAATTCCTTTCTTTACTACTTCCATTGACTATATTGCTGAGAGCTGCACTACTCTGGTTAAATGTCCTCTGATTGGACAGGAAAGGGTTTGTCACTTGGTTGGTTGGGGTGAGGGAATGAATGTGAGGAATCTAATCTTTTTACAAACACCTCTCGTATCTTTCAGTCCCAAGTTTAACTCCACATTTAGATATATCTCCAATTCCTAAGACTTTCTAGGGATTGGTGACACTAATAGTTATCTTCTTTCGACTATCTAATCTTTTTACAAACACCTCTCGTATCTTTCAGTCCCAAGTTTAACTCCACATTTAGAGATATCTCCAATTCCTAAGACTTTCTAGGGATTGGTGACACTAATAGTTATCTTCTTTCGACTTTCTCCCCTGAGGGTAGTTAGGTTTCTGTTTTCTCATGCTACTAAATCAGTTCCTACTTGTTTATTTCCTTTCTGTCTTACAGAATTGTTTACACTCTCAAATGGTGTTGTCTTGCCTATTTTCTACAACTTTAGGGAGCTTCAATCTTTTTTATTCATCTATAGATCTGGAAAATCAATGTCTAGTGGATGAAGAAGAGATACTCATAGTTATGAAGGAGTCACCTTAGGCACTGTGTCCTCTCCTGCCACTGAAATAATGATGCCACGCTGGCCCCACAGGACTCGTGGAAGTTATATTAATTCTGCCTCTCCAATTGCCCAAGTGATATAGGGTAAGTCATTATCCTCTCTGAGTTTCAGGTTTTCTAATCAATAAAATGAAATAATTTCCTTGTCATAGAGCATTGTGAGTATTGAATCAAATAATGTACATATAATATTTAACACATTGGCTGTGTATAGCCCAATAGATGTTTTAGCAGGTATCATTATAATTATTAGTATTATTATTATCACCATTGTTATGTTCAATTACACAATAGCAAGAATCTTCTTGGACTTAATATTATGTCTCTTCACAAAACACCTTGTTCTAGCTCTAGAAATGAGGAAAGAGTAAGAATCAAAAGCCTATTGACTAGAATATATCATTGTTTACCTTAAAAATGCTCATCCAAGTGTGCATTGAAGCATTTGATGAAAGTCACTGCAAGCATCTCTTCAGTCATGCATAAAACCAGCAATTCATGAACTGTTTCTGTTAAGGGCCAAATAGTAAATATTTTAAAATTCGTGAGACATATATCTCTGTCACAACTACTCAACTCTGCCATTGTAGTGTGAGAGCAGCCATGGACAATTCATAAACAAGTCTACATGGCTATTTTCCAAATAAAACTTCATTATTGGCTTGAGAGTTGTATTTTGCAGATGCTACATAAGAAAAACACGTTATTGTTGAAAATATTAGTTGGGTTACTTAACACTACTTCTGTAACAAACAATTCAAACTTCTCAGTGGCTTAACACAATCATACAGTTTGTTGGGCAGCCTTCCAGTGGTGATTTAGGGATCCTGTCTCCTTCCATCTGTGTCAGTCCCATGTTGTAGTGATCCTAGAATCCTTTGCTGGCTCCTTTGCACTCAGCAGTCCTTGGGTGAAAAGAGAGAATGGGAAGGATCATGATGGACTTCTCATGGTCTGGCCACACTCAAACCCACATTTTATTGGCCAGAACCTAACTACAAGAGGCTGGGAAATACAGTAACTTCCTGTAAAAATTTCCCAACAAAGAAAGGAGGATTGATGGGCAACTAGCCAATTTCTACCAAAACAATCCTTAGCTCTGGATTGCCTAAATTATTTCATGCTGAAGAAATGCTAATGGACTCAATGCTCCAACATTAAATCATTCTACTATTTTTCAAAGGCAACATGTATTCCCATTGTAAAAGTTGTATAGATAAAGTTCAAGAAGTTAGCCACCCATTCATTATTTATTCTTTGCTACTAATACCATGAAAGGCAATGTAGAGTCAGGGTAAAGAATTCCGATGACTGATTTTCAATCCTAGTTCCTGAACTTTTTAGCTTTTGAACTTGAGCAAAATTCTGCCCTTTCATAAGCCTCCATTTCATCATTCTGTAGAGTTTGGTAATATCCACTTTGCAGTATTCTGTGGAGGATGACAGACAGCTAACATGTGTGTAGAGCTTGACACATAGTAGGCATTCAAAACATGGAAACCATATTAGTCTGCACTGGTGATAATACCCGTCATTATTATTGGGAGGTGGGAGGAAAATCTTCAGACATAATTCCTAAGCTCTGCAAGATTATGAGTTTAGAGGCAAAATGATTTCTACACAAAAATTGCAAAACCAGGCAGTAAACACTTAGAGCCCCAGTAGCGGAACAGATCATATGGGTTATAGGAGCAATAATAGTGGTATTGTAGCAGTTTCTCATTTGGATCAGAGACACTTGCAGAGAGTATTTCTAGGCTATTCCTGAGTCTGATAGCTCTAAAGGTGAACCTTGTCACATAATTTTTCTTTGGTGGAGGAGGGCACAGTTTAAATGTATGGATATTTGGTGGCTTAGTAGTTTACAATGGTGCAATTATCTATGAAATGTGGGTGCAAGAAATAGTGGGATGCATGTAATCACAGTAAATAATAAAAAATCAGGAAATGTGAGTGTTTTCTGGATATTGACTTTAGTGCTGCAATTCAGCCAGCATTAGTGATACACCATAAGCTCAATGAGGAAGAAGCAGCATCCTCATAAAATAAACATTTGTCTGCAAATTTTCCAGCTGAAGGAGAGGCTGGTTCTTAGTACTGCTATCTCCACTGCGTATGATGGTTGGACATTAGTGAATCACACAGCCCAGGTCAGCCTAAAATTGTCCTATAATAAAATTGAGATATAATAGGAAGTTGTGCTATTTTTGTATTTCCCAAAAAGGAGGTCTCTCATACAGCTGTCTCCTGTGCTGAAAAGTAACCCTCAAAACAGGAAAATGATACAGGACAATCTAAGCTCTGAGATTAAAAGAGGCAACAAGACAATCTCATTTCTGATTCATAAAAGGATGTTCTCGCAATAGAAATACCTCTATGGTTACCAGTAATAAGAAAAGATTAAATCAATCAGTTTTCCCTGAACTTTGGTGATCTTATACACAATTTTAAAGATGGGAGCACTGCTTACATCATCAGACTGATTTTATTTTTGATTTCAGAAATATCTAACTATTCTGAGAGGGTCCGTGTATAAAAATACAGAAGTCTGCTCAGTCCTACAATGTTCTAGCAGAGTACTAAAATTTTGCTTAAATTTAGAAGATTAGAAAAGACAAAACTTGCCAATCTCTTAGTGAATCACAAGGCCTGCTGTATGTTTGAGTATACTGTTACATAATATATTTATATTTGACCATGCAGTATATATGTCTGCCCTGATTTGTCCCTAGAAACATGTCTAAACCTGTCTGGTTGCTCAGCAAGGGAAGAGGCCATTACATTTAAAATGTATATTGCAAAGTTATATTTGTATATTTTAGAAATTCATTTCTATGGCTGTATTAATTTTTCATGGCTGAGATACCAAGTTATCGTACATCTGGTGGCTTAAAACAACACAAATTTATTATCTTATGGTTCTGAGGGCCAGAAGCCTAAAAATGGGTCCACTTGAAGACTCTCCTGGGCACTCTTCAGGAGAATCTCTTCCCCTGCCCTTTCCAGCTGCTGGAAGCCTCTGCATTCTTTGGCTCATGGCTCCTTCATCTTCAAAGCCAGCAGGGCAGCGTCTTCTCTCTTGTCTGGACTCCAGCCTTCCTTTTCCAATAACCCTGCATGGGACTCTCCCAGATTATGCAAGATAATCTTCCCACCACAGGATCCATTGCTTAACCACATCTACAAGTCTCTTTTATCACGTAAAGTAGCATCCCCATAGGTTCCAGAAATTAGAACAGGGATACCTTTGAGGGTGGGGGTGGTGGTTCTACCACAATGGTTCTCATCAGTACTGTTCTTTTCTTTGCCTCATCTGCGAGTGCCTATGTTGATTTCATACAACAGTTTATAAACAAATCTAAGTCTCTTCTATGGTTTAAATAAATAAATAACCCTGCTTTTGGTGCTGAATCTCCCTCTGGTTGCCCTTCTTTATCTCTCTTCCCATTCAGATTCAAGTGACTGGATACACTAAGTATATTGACTATCTCTAAGACATCTTCCTTCTCTCCAATCTTAAAATCTTAATCTGCTGCTGCCTGATGCTGAATCTCCCTCTGGTTGCCCTTCTTTATCTCTCTTCCCATTCAGATTCAAGTGACTGGACACACTAAGTATATTGACTATCTCTAAGACATCTTCCTTCTCTCCAATCTTAAAATCTTAATCTGCTGCTGCCTGACACCTGTCCCCGGCACACCACCCTCGTTTGTCAAAAGTCAGCGATGACATTCCCGTTGTTAAATCCCATCCTTCTCTAACTTCTCAGTAGCATTCCATACTGTTAGTGCATCTTTTATTCTTGATACTCCCCTTCCCCTTGGATTTAGTGGTGGACATTGTCATCTTGTCACCTAGAATTGCATTCTCCCCTTCAGTGGTAAGAGTAACTGGTTTTGTTTTAAGAAGCTATTCTTCCCTCACTTTCAGTCGTGCTGACTTTACCCCCAGTGGTTGGACTGGGCACACAATTGAGGCCTAACCAAGCAGAGGATCATCTGTCTTCAGCCACAGGGGTTGGTTCATGGATAAGCAAATGACCCAACCAACACCGGTGAGGCGCAAGCTCTGGATTTTTATTGGGACAGTTGAGAAACACATTTTTCAGCAGAACTATATAAGTCAGCCGCAATTTTGACACTGACCAGAGTCTGTGAGTGATGCCAATGCAAAGGAAAGTTGAAGAATGAAACTCTGCCATTCACAGCAACATGGATGAGCTTGGAGAAACTTATGTTGACTGAAATAAGCCAGGCACAGAAAGAAATACCACATGCTCTCACTCATGAGTAGGAGCTAAGAGAGAAGGGAGGAAGGAAAGAAAGATGACGGTGGTGTGTTGGATAAACTTATGTTGACTGAAATAAGCCAGGCACAGAAAGAAATACCACATGCTCTCACTCATGAATAGGAGCTAAGAGAGAAGGGAGGAAGGAAAGAAAGATGACGGTGGTGTGTTGGATTTGCAGAGGGAGAGAGCATACCTAGGGTTGCGGAGTGGGGTGCGGGCTGGGGAGGGGAGGGAGGCCGGGGATTAATTGGGTGGGCTACTCAGTGAATAATAGCAATTCGTGGTAATGGGCATGCTGATACTATTGATCTGGCCATCACATCTTGGGCACAAGTAGTGATGGTCAGCTTTGTACCCCATGAATATGCATAACAAATAAAATAAATAAAATAAAATAAAAAATAAAAACAATAAAAATAAATTTAAAAAAAGAAAGGAGAGAAGACATTCTTTCCCTAAACCCTGTTCACATTGTCAACTACCACATTGTCACATATCATGATGTCCACATGTATGTCTAGAAAACAGATCCATTCCTGATCTCCATTTCCATTTAATAAACTGTGTTCTAACAATGCCTCCTAGACACCCCAAAGGTAATTCCCATTTAATGTACCCAAAAGCAAACAAATTCTCTTCCTCCCCATCACTATCCTTAATCAACTCCCTCTTCTGTATGCCTTGAGAGTTGAATTTCCCCCCGACCCTGCCAAAACAATTTGCTGAAGTCCTAGCCACCAGTACCTCACAATATGATCTTATTTGGAAAGATGATCCTTGCAAATGCAATTAGGTAAAATATGGTCACATTGAAGGAGGGTGGGCCCTTAACCCAATATTACTGGTTTCCTTATAAGAAGAAGAGAAAGACACAGAAAGGATACAGACAGGTGACACATTGGAAAAATGCGGTATGACCACAAAGGCAGAGATTGGACTGATCCATCTGCAAGCCAAGGAAAGATAAGGCTGTTAAACTAGAAGGAGTCAAGGAAGGACTCTCCTTTGTAAGTTTCAGAGAGATTGTGCTTCTGCCAACTCCTTGATTTTGGAATTCTAGCCTCCAGAAATGTGAGAAAATAAATTTTTGTTGTTTTAAGCCACCCAGTATGGCACTTTGTCAGAGCAACCCAAGAAACTAAAATACTACCTATCTCAGTCCATTTTCTGCTGCTACAACAGAATACCTGAGACTGGGTCATTTATAAAGAAAATAAATTTATTTGGCTCACAATTCTGGAGGCTGGCAAGTCTGTCATTGAGGGGCCGCATCTGATGAGGACCTTCTTGCTGTGTCATAGCATCGTGGAAGACATCACACGGTGAGATTATATATATGTATGTATACACACACGCACATATATATAAAGACAGAGGAAAAGGGCAGACCTCATCCTTTTATCAGGAACCCACTCCCATGATAAGTAACCCACTCTCATGATAATGGCATTAAGGTTTGGGAGGGCAGAACCTTCACGACCTAATCACCTCTTAAAGGTCCCACCTCTCAACACTGTTGCATTGGGGATTCAGTTTTTAACATATGGACATCAGGGAACACATTCAAACCAACTTTCCAAAATAAGGGAATCTGGATATCAGTCCAGCTATATTCATTACTTTCCAGAATATAATCAATCACTAAGTCTTTTTTATCTCCTGAATATCATTCAGTTGTTATGTTAGTACTTGTCATTCACATTTATTCGTTCATTTATTCAGTCCTTCATTTACTGGACACGAGTTGTGTAGGGTGTATCAGACCCCGTGTCTGGCACTGAAGACATGAGGAAAAAGAAGGTACAGCGCTGCTCAAAAGGAACTCACAGCCACAATTGTAAGCAAATAATTGCTTTTAAGTGTTGTAAGCACATGTGCAACAGCCAGTAGAGGATGCTTTTGAGGCAATAGTTATGGGGCAGGCCCGTGGTGAGGTGAGGTGCTGAAGAAAGAGTAGGAAGGAATAATTTAATCCTCATAACCAGGTATTATTTGCAATCTGCATATGGGAAAAAAACCACCCAAAGTAATTAGATAGAAATTCCAATCTTTCTTCTCTTAAAGGAAATGAAAAAGGTTCAATTTGTGATGCAGAGCCCTAGGTTTTCAAATATCTCTTTTTTTATTTTCTTTCCTCTCTTACAACTCTCACGCACCACAGCAGCTGGAGCCCCTCACTCTCTCTCTCCAGGCTCCCCAGCCCCACTCTCTCCTCCAACTCCTCTTGTCTTCCGGCCCCCAGCTTCTTGTGATGATTCCTTCCCAATTTCTCCTCAAGCCCCATCATCTCCCAGGCCAATGAGGATAACTGGCCCTCTGCCATCCTGCCACATAGTCAGGAATTCCCGAAGGAAGACAGAGGCAAGAGGTTGTTACAGATCCAGTATCTTCACTGTGCCCAGTTCCTCCAGACGGTGCCAGAGAACTCCTGAAGGGTAAAGCTGCTCTCCAACATCAACTACTTTGCTAAAAAGAAACCTCGTTCTTTCATTAAACTGGACAAATATTTTCTGAGTATGTTTGCAACAACTTGTGTATATGAATCTACATTTTCAACTGTTAATTTTATGAAATCTGAATACAGATCCAGTATTTCCCATGAGCAATGCTTAGTATAAGTATTCAGAAAATAACTGTTCTCATAAGTTTAAACTTTAGTCAAAGGATAGAGATAATAAACAAAAAGTAAGAAGCAAATTATATGCTACACTAGAAAATGATAAGTGCTATAGAAAAAAATTTTTAAAGGAGCATTTTGGAAAAATATATGTGAAATGTGAGGAAAGAGTTTCAGGGAGGTTACCCAATTAGTAATTGGTAGAGAACAATCTCTTTTTACTACACCATGCTTCCCTAGTTAAAATAGATTATAAGGTCATTATTTATTAATAGTAATACATGAGGTCTTTTAAGTCACAATCATATTTCTAGAATACATATTCAGAATAACTTGAGAGTTCACATTCATAGGAAACTTTCTTTAAGTGCAAATTACTGTTCTGGTAGTAATTTTGGATTTTAAATCGTATTTACATGTATACATTTCTACATTTAATTGCAGAAAGCACAAGTTTTTGCTATTGGGAAAAGCATGGGATAAACAAGAGACTCAGGAGATCTGAGTTCTAATCTCAGCTCTGCCATTTACATGTTTGGTTTTGGACAAGTCATTGAGCCTTGTCTGCATTTCAGCCAGGCATTGAGCTAACAGTGACTTTGGCATTTAAGAAAAGGTCCACCTAAAATGATAAAAAGGTCCATGAAAGATGATATAAACTTGTATATTCAACTCAGAAACAAATTATTTACATTACCTGTTTTGTAAAGTTGTCATAAAAATGTCCAAAAGGAGAATTTTAATTTGATCTCCTTGATGTTGCTTTTATACAATGGACTATATTTCATACCCTGCTACATATGGAGATGGTATCTGTCTTTCTCTTTTAATTTTAAAGGGATCAAAGGATGGGACTAGCATTGTTTCCCTTTGTCCATTAAGCCTCATTACTTACTGTAAGGGTTTATTAACATTAGGTCTGTTGGGGGGTCAAAAAAAAGGACTGAATATTATCACTCTAAAATCACAGTGCCTCTTTCATGTCAAATATTTACACTGATGCCCTGTGATTATATCCATCACGTATTTGCCCAGGATTACTATGACTCTTTAGGCTGCTTTCTTCCAAGTTGCAGGTCTTTTCATTTATCCCAGCTAGAAACTCTCTTAACTAGCTTTCTCTTTGAATTCCGCCCACCAGCTAGTGTAAGAAGGGATAAAGACAGATTAGTATTTCAAGAAATATCTCACCACTGTCCCAGAGAACAACTCCTGCTGCCTTCCCTGAATTAGCTGCTTCCCCATATGTCTCCAAAGCTCTCTAGGTTTTATTTCTCTGAGAATAAGATTTTTTAAAGCTCATAATTTATTGCCCCTTTTAATTCTCTGTTTCAGGACTATGGCCATTCCCTTATTTCTCACAGATCAAATATTTGGGAAACAGTCTAGTAGATGGATTTCAGTCTTCTATAAAGCAGTCCAGTTGGCTGTATGGCTGAATCCATCTGGGTCCAAGTGAGTCTCTTGAATTTTGGTCAAGCTTCATTCACCCTAGAGCTTTTTAATTACTAGCACTGACCTGCAGGATCAAAGACTATTTCCAACATCAGCTCTAGTCTCAGAACCTCACAAAAATGGGCACTATTTTCATGTTCCATTTTTAACAGTTCCAGCGACATCCACAGCTCTTGACCCGAGCTAAGAGGGCTGATCCAGAGGCTCACTGGGGTCAGAGAGAACAGACAGAAATTTCCTATTGCATTTTTACTCTTGGCTGATCATATAAGGAAGTATAAATTTGTCCTGTCTAATACAGTTGCCACTAGTCACACATGGTTATCACACACTTGAAATATGACTACTGTAACCAGAGAGCTGAAAGTTTCATCTGTATTAAAAATAATAAATCGGTTACATTTAAGAACAGATACTCAATTTGCTTATTTGACAAGTTTTAAGGGACAACTTGGACATGTGATTTTCTACTTTCAACTGTTAATTTTATGAAATATAAACACAGATCGGGTATTTCTGATGTAAATTTAGTGTCCAAATTGAGATGTGCTTTAAGCGTAGAATATACCCTGCATTTTAAAAACTTATCACTAAAACATGTAAAATATTTCATCAATGATTTTATATTGATTTCATATTGAAATAATAGTTTGAATACATTAAGTTAAATAAAATATAGTGTTCAAAATAATTGTACCTGTTTATTGTTATTATTTTCATGTAGTCACTAAAGATATTATACGGTGTATGTGGCTCACATTATATTTCTACCAAACAGCATTGCTCTAGATCAAGCTTGGGCATGTGGAGAAATGCTTCTCTAGGCCGTCATGCTCAGACTGATGATGGGGTAACTAGCTTCTGGTGATCACGTCCATGCTCCAGGAATTACTCTAGTTTCCTCACCTGTGATAATATCAAGCTTGGGCATGTGGAGAAATGCTTCTCTAGGCCGTCATGCTCAGACTGATGATGGGGGAACTAGCTTCTGGTGATCACGTCCATGCTCCAGGAATTACTCTAGTTTCCTCACCTGTGATAATTTGTTTAACAGTTGGGACAACTCCACGATGGAAATGTAACTGAGACTTACAAAGGTTAAGCATCAAGGCCCTAAAATCACACAGCTGAGCAGTGGCAGGCCTAGGTTTAAGCTGAGTTCTGTCTTAGACATGGTAATGACAATATTGTAACAAAACCTGGGATGTGCTCTCATAAAAGCTCTTTGTATCTTTTCTCATTTAATCACAAAATTAATTTTATGCTTTGCAATTGTACCTACTTCATAGACAGCATGTGAGTTTGAACCAAGAAAATGGATATGAAGTGCTGAGCACCGTGTCTAGCACATACTATTTTTCAGATGAGGAAATTACAATGTTACCTTTGATTCCACAGGCCAGCTATTTCTATTCTATCATGCTGCTTCCCATTGCAGAATATTTATGATACAAATTACCATGAACTTGCATGCATTTTTTCCAGTTCTGTGTCAGAGTTTTTGGTGGTTGTTGTTTTGTTTTGATTTACTTATGAACTGTATCTGTCACGTTGCTATTCCTTAACTTCTCTGATGATTTCATCCATGCGGCCAGCGCCCCCTCAAGTATAAATTCCCAGATTAACCTTCAGCTAAAATTATTTCTCTCTAATGTTGCAGATGTAAAAGTTTAACCTATGCCTTTTATCCCTATTTTCACATCATCAATAAAAAGAAACCTGCCAGAAATGAGTGCCTAATTTTTAGCTAAGTTTAGCACAAGTAGGTAGTGCCAAAAAAAAAAAAAAAAAAAGAAGAAGAAAAGAAAACCTCCCTGTGATTCTTCCAATCATGTCTTTCGAATTGCATCCTACTCTGAGGTACAGGGACTCAACCGTGGACATTGCAGATGCCAAACACTCCCTACTATTAAAAGCAACTTGTCCAGAAAGCCCAATTAAAATTGCTGAGGAGGAAAAACAGATGTTCAGTTTGGGCCTCTCTCCTTCTGTTCTTTATGGCCCCTTATAAATCACTGCTGAGTCCATTTCAATAATACCAACAAAGAAGCTTTAGTGGGCTACCCATACCTGAACAGAGGATGAAAAATAGTCACTGGTTCTGTTTTTTTACATTTTTGCAATTTACAAAGTGCATTCACATACTTTATCTTGTCTGAGCCTTACAACTGCCTTGGGAGAACAAGCGTGAAGCTTCGTATCCACCCCATAATCATTGTACGCTTTTGCCACCTCCTCCCCTAGAAGTAAACTCCATAAGAGCAGGAATCGTTTCTCTGTTTCGCTCACTGCTGTGATCTGAGCACTTAGTCTAGTGCCTGGTCACCTAGCAGGTGCTCAATGAATAGTCAACTGAATGAGTTTGGTGGAATATCTAGAAAATGGAGAGGCGGTCTTCATGGTGCCCAAGTGGAGTGGCTAACCACAGTGGAGCCAAAAGAGAACGCTGCCCTCTTGCCTCCCCGCTCCTAAGCTGCTTTCCTCCTGACCACGCACATGGATACATTTCTTTACATATGAGGTGTATTCTGTGAATCCCTCATCTGTGTCTGGCTTTTCAAGTGGATGAAAATAAGGTTCCAGAGAACATCAAACCTAAGCAAATACCACAGTTAATGAGTCGGATTGAGCCAATTAGAGTCAACAGGTGAGGAACAAAATTATAAAACCTCATGGCTGGGCTCTCAGGCCAAGGTTCCTTTCATCATGCAGTGACCTTGTCACACAATTGGAGAAACATATCGGAATGCATATACATACATCTCCACACTGAATTAGTGCCAGACTTGAACATTTACATTCAGCATTAAAAAAAAGAGAGAGAGAAAGGAAGGAGGGGGAGGGGTCCAGGATAACTGTCTAGGCCTTGGTCTCCCACGGTGCTGAGTACAGCACTTTTAGGGTGCACGCAGGCACTGCCTTCCTGTGAGAGCCAGGAAGGACTCATGCAGAAGTGTTAAACCCCAGGAGGCAAGGAAAAGCATGAACATCCAATTTCCTTTGATTTGGTATGATGCTAAATAAAACCCAGCAAGAGCCAGAGTGTTCAGGAAGACATTGACAGTGGGGGAGGGGGGCCTGGGGGAGGGGGCATGGAGGGGAGAATCCAACATTTATAGACAAACATCTTTCAGAAACCCAAACCATCTTTGTTTTTTAACCCATTGTAGTCAAGACATCAAAATGCTTAGTTCTTATTTATTTATCCACTCTTTATTTTATTAAACAAATACAAAGCATACAACATGTGCTGGGTTAGATACAGGACGTAAAGGTGACCAAGACATGTCTCCTCAGAAAGCTTCACTCTACTACATGGGAAAGTCAGTACTATGTGCTGGATTTTTCTGTCCCCCGAAATTCATATGTTGAAATCCTAATGCCCAAGTGTATTAGTCCGTTTCTGTTGCTTATAACAAAATACTCGGAAGTGGGTGATTTATAAGAAAACAAAATTTTTCAAATCGCTTGCAGTTTCTGAGGCTAGGAAACCCAAAGTCCAGGGAACACATCTGGTGAGGGCCTTGGTGGTGGTGACAGTGACGCAGGGTATCACGTTGTAAAATGGCAGAGGAGAGAGAGCAAGACAGACTCTGCTCTCTCTCTTCTTTTAAAGTGCTCAGAACCACACCCCTGACACCATTTTTAATCCATTCACTACTGCACGGTCCTACAATCCAATCACCTCTTCAACACCCCACCCTTCAATTGCCATAACAGGATTTCCCACCCTCTTAACAGTCACATTGGGGGCCAAGTTTCTAATACATAAAACTTGGGGAACATGATTCAAGCTTCAGTGAGTTTTGGGGGACATAATTCAATCTACTACACCAAGGTAGTGGTATTAAGAGGTAGAGCCTTTCAGGAGGTGATTAGTTCATGAGGGTGGAGCCTTCATGCACAGGATTAGTGTCCTTCTAAAAGAGACCCCAGAGAGCTGCCTTGCCCCTTCTGCAATGTGAGGGCACAGTGAGAAGGTGCCATCTATGAACCATGAAGCCCTCACGAGACACCAAATCTGTCAGCACCTTGATCTTGGACTTCCCAGCCTCCAGAACTGGGAGAAATAAATTTTGTTGTTTATAAGCCATCCTGTAAATGGTATTTTGTTATAGCAGCCTGAATGGATTAAGACAGGTATAAACAAATGGATTTTAAAACAATCATTCTTACATAATTCTAAAAGCCTATTTTTCTAGGGCTGCTGTAACAATTTACCACACATCTCCTGTCTTAAAACAGCATAAATTTATTCTCTTACAGGTCTGGAAGTTAGAAGCCTCAATTCAAGATGTCAGCAGGGAATGTGCTTTTTCCAAAGGCTCTAGGGGAGAATTCTTCCTTGCCTCTTCCAGCCTCTGGTGCCTCCAGGTATTTCTTGGCTTGTGGCTGCATCACTCTAATCTATGCCTCCTTCTTCATGTGCCTTTTCCTCTTCTCCATCTGCTCTCCTCTATGTGTCTTTTATAAGGACACATCATTGGATTTAGTGTCTGCCCAGGTAATCCAGGTTGATCTCATCTCAAGATCCATAACTTAATTACATTGTAAAGACTCTTTTTTCAAAATAAGATCACATTCATAGGTTCCAGCACATGGCCATATATCTTAGGAGACCTCTATTCAACCTACTGAGGTAGTATGGGTAAATAATAAAGGTATGATCAGGAAAGCCTACCTGGAGGTACAATATTTGAGTTGCATTTAAAACAATGTATAGAAATAAAGGAGTTATTTGGCTGGCTGGTTAGCTCAGGTGGTTAGAGCATGGTGCTGATAACACTAAGGTCCAGGGTTCAATCCTTGTGCCAGCCAGCTGCCCTGGCACCCCCACCCCCACCAAAAAACAAGGAAAAAAATATAAGAGTTATGCAGGTAAAGTTGGGACTGAGAGGAGTCATTCCAGTCTGGTTGAATGTAAAACAACAGCAAGCTGCTCAGTGTGTCTAGAGGGTAATGTGAGTGAGGAAGTGATGGGCTGAATGTGCCCCCCAAAGTTTCATGTATTAGAAACTTAATCCCCACTGTGACAGTGTTAAGAGGGCGAGAAATACTACTATGGTAATTGAAAGGTGGGGCCTTTAATAGGTGATTAGATTGTGAGGACTGCATCCTGTGAATGGATTGACCCAATCATAGAGTAATAGGCATGGTTCTCATGGCTTTATACGGACAGTGACTGAGAAGCTTAGCCAGCTCTCTCTTGCTCAGCCCATTGCCATGTGATACCCTACATCACTGTAGAGCCACCACCAGGAAAAGTCCCTCACCAGATGTTCCTGAACTTTGAATTTCTCAGTCTCTGAAACTGTAAGAAATAAATTTAATTTCTTTATACTTTACCCAGTTTCAGGTATTCTGTTATAAGCAATAGAAATGGACTAATACAGGAAGACCAGTGAAGCAGGAGGCTGAAACCCAAAGAGGTAGAGGACTCATATGCCATGCCAGCGAGCACGAGTTCCATCCTGTGGGTCAGTAGTTCTTAGCTAGCATGCCATCATGCATTAGTGGGTCTCCAGTGTAGTAGGTCAAAACGTAGAAATTGTAGGTCAAAGGTAGAACTTATATTTGACAACACTGAGGGTGTTGAGGTCATGCATTTCACAAAAGGTCGAGCTGGATGGGGTGTGTTACATGAGGCAAAGGGTGGTAAAACTTTCCCCTGACAAAAGAGGTGTAATATAATGTTGTGAGATGGTCTCATGCTGGCCACAAAGAATGATTGCATGTGTACTGAGGCCTGTGGGTATATACGAGTATGTGGTGAGAGCAGTGAAAAATTTATTTGGAGAGCAACATGGTGCTAAAAGGAAAACCTATTGAGTATTTGTAGATACTGTAAAGTATCATTTGGTTTAGTAGCAAGTATCTTGTCATTATTGTTGATTTATTTAATCATGCTCCAACTTATTTGATCTTATCAAGCATGCTGCCCAGAATTCTAGTACTCAAATTGACGTCATATTCAGAAAAAGATTGAGAACCACTGCTCAAGGTGTTAGGAAAATGTTGAGGGGTTTTAAGTAACAAAACCAAATTTTCTTTTATTTCTTCTTTTTTAAATGTTCCTCTGGTTATATTTACATTGGAGAGGGGAGTTAGTGAGAGATGGTTTGAGACAGAACTAGAGGCAAGAAGATCAATTAAGAGCATTATGCATTGATATATAAGTAATATCTACTCAACCAGGACAGTGGTAGTTAGGGTGCAAAGAGGACAGATATGGAAAATACTTATCAGTGGGATTTAATGATTGAATAAAGGTTAAGAAAAGAAAGAAACTCTAATTAGGCAAAACTTAATGGGTGGTTGTCTCCCACAGCACCTGAGAACATTCTCCCCTGCTCACAGTATACCCCCCAGCCATACTGAACCCCTTCCACTTCCTCAACCTGGGCATGCTTGCTTTCACCTCTGGGTCTTTCTACTCACTCTTTCTCTACAAGAATGTTGAATATTACTGTTCTTATATTATAAAGAGGAAAATGANTAAGTAATATCTACTCAACCAGGACAGTGGCAGTTAGGGTGCAAAGAGGACAGATATGGAAAATACTTATCAGTGGGATTTAATGATTGAATGAAGGTTAAGAAAAGAAAGAAACTCTAATTAGGCAAAACTTAATGGGTGGTTGTCTCCCACAGCACCTGAGAACATTCTCCCCTGCTCACAGTTTACCCCCCAGCCATACTGAACCCCTTCCACTTCCTCAACCTGGGCATGCTTGCTTTCACCTCTGGGTCTTTCTACTCACTCTTTCTCTACAAGAATGTTGAATATTACTGTTCTTATATTATAAAGAGGAAAATGAGGTTCAAAATGAACCTCAGGACAGAAGTCCAAGAGTTTTGCCTCCAAATCACTTATTTGTCCAACATAGTACATTATCAACCCAAAAGAAAACATCCCAGGGATAAATGGTGGGTCTTGCACCTGCATGCTATATTTCATAAAACTAGGTTTAGCTGCAAGTAGCAAAAACTCTAAATACTAGTGACTCAAACAGGAAGGAAGTTTATTTCTCTCTCGTGTAAATGAGGTGAGTAGTCCAGGAATAGCATGGTGACTGTGCTGTCTAAAGTCCTCAGAAACCAAGCTCCTCCTACTTCCTATAGTGTGGTCCTGTCCTCATGACTCAAAGTGGCTGCTATAAGTCCTGCCATCAATCTGTGTTCCAAGCATAAGAATGGAGGAAAGGATAAAGAGTAAAGGACCAAGGGTGCCCACCAGATATGGTTTAAAAGGAACTGGTGAATGCTGCCTGCTATGTGTCCCCCAAATTTTATGTGCTGGAAACTTAATCTCCATTTTAACAGTGTTATGAAGGTGGGAGATACAATCACGGTACTTGAAAAGTGGAGCCTTTTAAGAGATGATTACATTGTAAGAACCATGCCCTAGTGAAAGGATCGATCCACTCATGGAGTAATAGGTTAATGGATTAATGGATGGTAATGGATGTGGTTCTGATGATTTTATAAGGAGAGTCAGTGAGCAGGTTAGCTCTCTTGTTCAGCCCATTCTCACCATGCAACACCCTGGTCACCACAGGACACTGTAGAGAATTTCCACTTATGGATGGTAATGGATGTGGTTCTGATGATTTTATAAGGAGAGTCAGTGAGCAGGTTAGCTCTCTTATTCAGCCCATTCTCACCATGCAACACCCTGGTCACCACAGGACACTGTAGAGAATTTCCACTCAGGACAAAGGCCCTCTCCAGATGTTCTCTCTGAACTTTGGACTTCCCAGTCTTCAAAACTATGAGAAATAAATTTTATTTAATTTATTTAAATTACCCAGTTTCAGGTATTCTTTTATAAGCAACAGAGATGAACTAACACACTACCTCATGACATTTCTGCATCCGTCATGGACAAGAATGCCTGCCTTGCCTTATCATTCACGCCTATAGTGGTGTGAGTTAAAAGAAGCTTTGTGTGCTCCAGATGACTCTGCTCCTGCCCCTGCCTTCACACCACTATCAGCAGGAGTAAAGCGGGGAGCTCCAGAACTCTACGCTCCTGGCTGAACCACACCCTGCCCTTTTCTCAGCACTCGTACCTCACCACCACTATCTGCTCTGCCATTGCCTCAGTGTGCCTCTTATCCCTGTTTACGTCGGTCACCACAAGCATTCCTGATTCCCAGGCCAGTCTTCATCCCCAGGACTCTAATTCCTGCACAACTTCATGGACAGTTAGGCCATGCCCACTTCCTTGGTCATTCTCTGTCCTCCTACCGTGTTTCATGTTCCTCCTTGGCCCTTATCATCCATCACCCGGAATAGCACATTTTCAACTAATCTGTTTTCTCCCAGAGATTGATAGAGCTTTTGTTTATTTTATGTACAGCTATATCCCTGGAGCCCAGATTACATAGGGCACTCAATTACAATTTGTTGAATGAGTGAATGAATCTCATTGATCAGGACAACGCAAGATCTACAAGGGAATCTGGGAAAAGTTGTCTTTATTCCAAGTGATCATATGCTTGGCTAAAACTTGGGAAGAGGGAAATATAGATATTGTGAGACAATCAATAGCCTCCACTGCAGAAGGCACCCACTAAGGGGTCTTATGTAATCCTTATAAATATGTTTACCTTCACTAAGATAAAACTATAGAGACGGCATGCAAAAATTTGTTTGGAAAGACAGGATGGAAAATAAATGACTTTGGAATTTTGGTGACAGAAAGTTCTGCCAGGAAAATATATATACGTCATGAAATTTTACCATACATATGAGCAAACTGATACTCAAGGAAGTTATACTTGCTGTAGGACACAAAGTCCACTAAGTGTCAAAATGAAGGTCATTTTGTGTTCTATCCATTATGCCATGAAACGTTTTGTCATACTGTTGGGTTGCTGTTGCTGTTGGTCCATAGACAAAGATATACAGGGAGGGAAAAAGGAGTACATATGGTCAGAAAAAATCCATATTCTTCAGACAGGGCTAAAGAGTAAGAAGTGAAGACAGCTCAGGATAAATGAGAGGCCAGGACAATCTCAGTTTGTGAACTGATATGTGTTTTTGGACAAAGAACTTTTAAACTATTCCATTAATGACTGCTGGAGACTGGCTAGTTCTAGACATTTTTTCTGTTAATCCGATAGCTTATGTGCTATACTCTTTACTTACTGAATACTGCTTATGTGCATTTACATGTAACATTTTTAACTGGAATCACAGGTAAATTTCCAGGTTAATTTGTGTTAGCTGTTTGTCCTATATATTGCTGAAGATCGATTAAAGTAAAAAAAAAAAAAAGGAAAGAAAAAAGAGAAAAAAAAAAGAGTTAACTTTCCATTTTGTCAACTCCCCTCATAGGATCTGAGCTGTATAAGGATGTTAATAATTTTGTTGGTGATGTATGAGGTGGAGCCAAACTAGGTTTTCTCCTTTTCAGATGTTGAGTTTAAAGAAGTGTTGATGAGTGGGAGGTTTTCTTTTAAAAGAAAAAAACAGTGGCACTTTTTTTGGCAAGCTATTTGACATGTGGGACCATTATCATGTTAGAAAGCCAGATGACTTCCTGTTACAATCCAATCCTCTCTGCCCCACCCCACTCCCACTGCACATGTGCACATAAGATCATCACCTCACCTAAGGTCCTGTAGCCAACTAATAAGAGAGAACAGAGTCTCAGACTGCTTGTGTCTTCATGCTGTGGTTTTAAAGTAAGAAGGGAGGGGGAAGGTTCTTTCTAACACAGGCATCTGTTCCCACCCCATCAAGAAGCAGGACTCATGTGGCACTGACATAGTTCTGTATTTTCCCTGTCAAAGTCCTTACCCCATTATACTGGGGTATATTCCTCCTGCATTAGTCCTCACCTATCTACTGTGTGTTCTGTGAGTGCAGAACTGTTTCTGTCTTTTCACTTAGCCACACCAAAACTTCTATAGAGCTCAGGGCATAATAGATACTCAATAAATATTATTAAATTGAATCAATTCAGCTATCACAGCTTAAAGAGAAGAAACTAGAGTTGAAGTGAATGAAGGCATGAAGAGGGTCAAGATTAAGGAAGGAATATATTAGCATAGAGAAAACTCTTTAAATAAAAACCCAATACTCAAAAAAATTGAGTATCTGCCACTGAAATGTTGGTCTTCACAATTAGATGGCCTCAGTTTATAAACTCAATTTTTAATTTTTTTGAGACACAGATTCATACTCAAACTACATAAGGGTGTTTGAACCACTTAAGTTGTTAAAGACGCCACTGATTTGGGTCAGTGTCATTTCAAGCTTCACAGGAAATAGAAAGAAACAGAAGTTGGTTGTCATAGAAATTAGGAAATGATTCAGATTCTTAAAGAAGTTTGATTGGAATTTGGACTTGACTTGTGATTCAATATATATTTTAGTTGATGTTGAAGCCAAACTCGAAATGAAATCTTCTATCAATTAATTGTGTAGAAGAGGTTTTAGTTAGATTTCATCAAAAGAATTGCTGTGATGAAGTAATGGCAACCTCCTTAGCACATCTGCTCCAAATTTGCCCCCCATGCTCCCATTCCACTCCATTTTTCCCCAACCCTTGAACATACACACACACACACACGCACACACGCACACACACATGTGTGCACACACGCACACACACATGCGTGCACACACATAAACCCACACATACACAATCTTTATGAGTAAATCAGAAATCTGTCGTTTCTTGCCTGACTTCTCCTAAAGCACTAAAGGTCCCTTTTAGAAGGCAGTGTTTTAAATAGAGAGTGCTGTTAAGTCCCTCAGATGTGTGAGTTCTCACCCCAGCTATCAGGGTTAGAATCCTGAAATTCTAAGTGGTGATCCACAGGAGAGTTGAATAAACTAAGCATTTATATTTCTATACATAGAAGTTATGATGGTTTATATTTCTATAAATATAGTTCTAAGGGGGAAATAGGAGACATCTTATATAAATTTATTTTATAAATATAAATATTTATCTTATGAATATTTTTACCTTCACTAAATAGAAACTATAAAGATAGCACACTTTATAAACAGACTATCCTGATGTTTTATACATACTAGATGGGTTGTTACACACACTCATCTTTTAGTTTATATCTATAATTCCTCCTTCACTAAATACTTCTCATTGTAATAGTGGCTGATATCTACTAAGTTCTTACCATGCTCAGGGCACCGTACTAAGTGTTTATGTGCATTACAGCATTTAATCCTCCCATCAACCCTGTGGGATAAATACCTCATTTAACACTTAAGGAAGGGGGAGAGCAAGATGGCGATGGGTCTGGAGCGAGTGTGCCAGAGGACAGAGCGAGCCTGAGAAGTGTGAGCTGTGCTGCCAGAGTACTATTTGCATTTCCAAGAGCAACAAAAAACAAATAAATCACTGATCAACTAATCTACAATGAAAAAAAGCAACTACAGTCTCGAGGTTTT